>NC_037681.1:33583328-33629272 GCF_003255815.1 Theropithecus gelada | reverse complement strand
GCCCTATTGAGAAGAGTTATCCCTGTTTTTCCACCCAAATGTTACTTTTTTCACCCACCTCACTCCCCTTCCTGTGTCCATATATACCCCAGACCTCAGCTGGCAGAGAGACAAGCGGCTCAACATTGAGAGAAGAAGCAACTAGACACGGCTTAACTTCAGACGCCACAACTCCATTCACAGAGAAGCCCAGCTGGAGATGGCCAGGCTTCAGGGAAAGATCACCTTCTTCCTGCAACAACCCCTTTCCAGCTCCCCTTCCACTGATAGCCACTTCCACTGCTTAATGAAATCTTTTGCATTCATCACCTTCCAAACTGTTTCTATGACCTGATTATTCATGGATCCCCGACAAGAATTCAGGACACAGTGAGTGCGGGAACCAAAAAACCTGTCACCCTGACTCTTCACTGAGCTGTTTAACACATAAGCCATCCACAGACGGCAAAGCTAAAAGAGCATTAATCGTAACACATTCCTAGATGCAGCCGTGGGGCCTGAGCTCAAAAGCACTTTCCCTGGCTCCTACACCTGCTCACAGGCTGCTGCCCCTCCAGCACCGAGTTTGAGCACAGTGGCCAGGTAAAGGAGCCACACCCCTGTTTCAAGTTCCTTGAGGGGATCAAAGGAACTCTCCCATTTCAAAATCACTTAACAACCTAGCACTGTAGTTTTCTCCCAGGAGAGAAAACTAGAGTGAGAGTGTGTGTGTGTGTGTGTGTGTGTGTGTACACGTGTGTGTGTGAGATTCTGCTGCTAGCTGGGTCTCACAGAATGATGCTCAATTGATTGGGTTGTCTCAGCAGTAAATGGGGTCCAATTGTCTCCATCTGAGAAATCTGAAAAGATTGTAACAAAAATGTTGGACTTCTAGAAGGTGTGAGACAAATTAAGAGCTGTAAAACTTTCATTTAAGAAGCAAGAAGACAGTAGGCATGGTGGTGGTTCATGCCTGTACCCCTAGCACTTTGGGATATCGAGATGGGGCAGACGATGGGCAGGGCAGGGTGCCACACACCTATAATCCAACCTACTCAGGAGGCCGAGGTGGGAGGATCACTTGAGCCTGGAAGGTCAAGGCTACAGTGAGTGGAGACTGCATCACTGCCCTCCAGCCTGGGTGACATAGTGAGACCCTGTCTGAAAAATAAATAAAATAAAATAAAAGGCAAGAACCCAAATACACACATTTTGGTGTTTGAACAAGATTTCAGGGTTTAGATTCATCAGTATAACTAGACTCCACAAAGTAGATGTTTTCAAAGCTTGAATTTCCACATTCAGTAAAGACTATTTGTATCAGGAAGAGATAATATTTAATAATATACTGATGGGTATAAGAAAATTGCCTCTTCTCTGGTTAGAGTGGCATTGTCTATACTCCTTGGATCGGGTAAGATTTGCCTGAACATGTAATATACAGATGAAGCAAAATGACATTAAACTCTGTGACAATTTTATAATCACAATGAAAAACAAATTATCTGATGAGTTGTTGTTTACACTTCTGTGTTTCCAGCTAGAATAAGGTTGGCACAGATTCTTAAATATCTCTTCATCTTTGATTATACTTGGCAGACTGCCTTTCCTGGAATGGTGACTTAATAAATATTGATTTATTAAGCCAGGAATCTTTTTGCATATCAAATGAATATCACTGAATGTCTTTGTGCCACCTTATGTTTAGTTGGGAATTATCTATGATATATTTGGATATACCTCAGAATATAGTTTATTGGCCATCCATGTTAACATCACATGAGAAACTGGTATAAATTACAGATTTCTGATCTCACAAAAAATGAGAATGAAGTTCTAACCATCTATTGAGTGATATGGGCTACAATGTCTCATTAATCCTCTGAACCTCTAATAATTAGAAGTTCTTCTATATTAGATTCTTAAGCCTAGCATAATCTCCTGATTAGTATGTGATGGTTAACTCTTTGACTTTAACATGAATAGTTGCTTATTAGTATGAAACATAATTTTGTTAAATAAATTATCGAGTAAATTTATAAATGACACTTTGAACTGGACTTCAGTAATATCGAAAATAATTATTTCCAGTTAAGTTGTACTAGATAATAAGGTATGCTAATTACTAATTAATACGAATTAATCTACTGAAGATTCAGGCAATGGGATGAAAACTAATATGTTCAGCAATTTCTCCTTGCCAAGACTTAATGTCAACGTTTGATTTGAATTTTATTAGAGTTTTAAAAGGTATTACTTTGCCTATCATACAGGTAAGAAAAATTCAGCTTTTACAGCTATAGAGAGCAGAACTGAGATTCAGACCCAGTTCTGGTTAATACCGAACCCTTATGGGCTTACTTCAGTATCTCTCCAGCATTTTTTTTTTTTTTTTTTTGAGACGGAGTCTCGCTCTGTCTCCCAGGCTGGAGTGCAGTGGCCGGATCTCAGCTCATTGCAAGCTCCGCCTCCCGGGTTCCCGCCATTCTCCTGCCTCAGCCTCCTGAGTAGCTGGGACTACAGGTGCCCGCCACCGCAACTGGCTAGTTTTTTGTGTTTTTTAGTAGAGACGGCATTTCACCATGTTAGCCAGGATGGCATCGATCTTCTGACCTCGTGATCCGCCCGTCTCGGCCTCCCAAAGTGCTGGGATTACAGGCGTGAGCCACAGCGCCCGGCCTCTCTCCAGCTTTTGACTGCTACTGCCTGATAGATAAATATAAATTACAAGGGTTTTGACCTTAAAATTAATCTGGATCAATTTAAGTTCAGCTTAGATAAATGAATGACATTAATACCTACATTTCAAAACAGAATTTTAAAAGACCAAAAGATAAAATGGCCACCAGACACAAGCTGTCACCTCCATTGAAGAAGGCTGAAATATGATTCCTTTGAGTAATAAAAATTCAACTGCTCATAAATTGTAATACAGTACTTGTTAAACACAATTGTGGTATTTGCTCAGTAAAAGTCCCCATAGTAAAGCTAAGGAAAGCTATCAACTTGAGTAGAAAGAGAATCTACTATTAGTAGGTAAGTAGTTTTTTGTTTGATTTATTTTTTATTTTTTTTTACATTGCTGCAAAATTTTGCTGATCCCCAATGGCTTTTGTGATTATATCTGCTATGGGTTGCTCTTAAAGAATAATCAAATCCAAATTTTTATATATATATAAATATATATATTTATATTTAAAAATATATAAATATTTAATATATAAATATATATATATATATTCCTTTAAATAAAACACTTCACCATTGGTAACATTCTAAACATATTCCGTGAATAATTGTGACAATTTCTCTTACAAGAATAGAAAATGAATGCATCTGTTAACCTCTATAGTTGCAATAGAAAACAAAAACCAAACTTAAACTTTTGATGGGCCGGGCGCGGTGGCTCAAGCCTGTAATCCCAGCACTTTGGGAGGCCGAGACGGGCGGATCACGAGGTCAGGAGATCGAGACCATCCTGGCTAACACGGTGAAACCCCGTCTCTATTAAGAAATACAAAAAACTAGCCGGGCGCGGTAGCGGGCGTCTGTAGTCCCAGCTACTCGGGAGGCTGAGGCCGGAGAATGGCGGGAACCCGGGAGGCGGAGCTTGCAGTGAGCTGAGATCCGGCCACTGCACTCCAGCCCGGGCGACAGAGCGAGACTCCGTCTCAAAAAAAAAAAAAAAAAACTTTTGATGTGCTCTCTGTGTGCTGTCAGCATCCACAATAAACATTAAAAATAGCATATTCACAAAAACAAAATACGAAGCTGGTTCAGCTATATTAAAGGCAAATTTTTCAAATTGTTCCCAAAATTGTTCTCTGTACTTCCAGGCTGAGTCCATTGATACAAAGTGCATTTCCTTCCCAGCTTGAGTCTGCTTAACCAGGTGCTATGCAAATAGAAAACCTCATTATCCTTCTTAATAGAAGCTTATTGTTAGAGCACACAAAGACAGCAATCCTTCGGAGTCTTTGATTTTCTCCTCTCACATGTATTTATATTTTAGAAGACAATTTATGTAGCTTTTGAAAAAGAGTCACTGAATATTTAAGCACCAACTTTCACACTAAGCATTTCTACTGATGGAATTTGAGTTAGGAAAACAGAATTTTCTTTATAGGCATGGGCCATAAAAATTGTAAGTACCAATAATGGCAAATTGTTTATTTTGGAAGTCGAGAAAGATTTCTGTATGCCTTAAAATTACACTGATTTTAAAAACTGTGTTTCTATCAAACACAGATAATCTGTTACAAAATGACTGATGATTATATTGTGAATTAGTAAAATTTATCACAATTCACAGAGGACTTTTACACACTTGAGATTATTGTCCCAGAAAAATTTTGTGATAGAAAAATCTCATATTTATACTGTAGAAACTGAGGCTCAGACAGATTAAGTAAAGCCTTGGAGTCATACAGCTAAGAAGGGACAGAGCTAGGATTAAAATCCAGGTTTCTGGCGAAAAACTCTAGCCTGTATCCACTGTAGCACAAGTAAACAACTTCTCTGTAATTACTCCCGTTAAAATAGATAAATATGTCTGTGTGTGTGTGTGTGTGTGTGTGTATCTGTGTGTGTGTTTATTTTCTGGTCAAGTGTCACAATATAGGCCTTTGCTAAGGCCATGTAAGGATTGCCCAATATATTTTTTTAAATGTGTTATGCACTGGAAGATGCTAAGGAAAATGTAACATGGTTCCTTCCCTTTTCTAATTCCCTGCTTTCTAAAAAAATCCTCTTGTTGAGAAATTTTATTCTCAAGCATTTGCTCTGGGAAGAAATTGCTCTCAACAGAATGTGTGGACTCTAGATGCTGAAAGTTGTAATCCCCTGTTTAAGTAAATAAATCTGTTGGGTATTTTTTCCCTTCCACCTCAATATAGTATTAACTAACAGCCCCGGGCTAATCAAGGCTCTGTTTAAACTGAAACAGTGAATTTCAGGAAATGTTGAATTTCAGGATCAAGATACTTGAAAACAGGCCAAGATTTCTATGGACTCAATAGAAAACTGGCTGAATGTGCTTCAGAGCGACGTTCTGCTCAGTGTTACCAACAGGCATGTGATACTCCAGCCCTTAACGTACTTCCAGCCATTTTTTTGGTTTTTTCAAAAACCAATATCCCAAGCCCTGTATATGTGTGTGTGTGCACGCGCGTGCGTGTGTGTGTATATATATGTGTGTGTGTGTGCGCGCGCGCATGTGTGTATATATACGTGTGTGTGTGTGTGTGTGTGTGTGTGTGTGTATAAAATAGCTGAACAAAATAACTTCTATGATGGTCACAGAACCAAATGTGCTCCAGAGTTCCCATGTTTTTATCCTGTTCGTGGGTGGATATGGTGTCACCTTGTCATTCCTACCAGTGCAAGATCCTTTAAGGACAAGGGCTCATTCCCCAGTTCAGCCAACGCTATGAACAACTAGAGAGACTGAACCAAACAGAGCCTCATGGACTCCTGGGACATGAACTAGCTTTCAGTAAGCAAGTCACTGTATCAACATACAAACCTTGAAAATGGGACAGCCATCTTTGGTCTGCTACCAAATGCAGATGCCCATTTCTTTCTATAGCCAAGAGGCTAACATCTCCAGTCAAATACATTCCAATTTACAAATCAAACATTTGATTACATTGTGAGAGAATGTTTTAGGGAAGACTCAACTAGTGCCATGCTCCTCTTTTCTTCTAGCTTATACTGATTTCCAATCAATCACTGTGTTAGCTTCAGTTACAGCTCTGGGGTCAATCTTGATGAAATACTCTGTTTATGAATCTTGAAGAGTACAAAGATATTCTTCTTTCATATAAAATTTGATTATATTGCTCATGACTGCAATTTGAGGTTCTCTCTGTCCCTGATATCTTGTCTTTTTCAAAACTAAGTCACACAGTAATGTAGGTAGTTTAGTTTAAATAGTTGCATAAAACATACTGGCCTACAAATCAAATCTTTACTTCCGTTCAACTGAGCTTTACCTCCTCCAGTTCCCAGTATTGCAAACGTCTGACATTTGCATAAACAATGAATGCACATACACACATGCACACACATATACAAACAAACACAATATACAGAGAAGGACAGAGATCATTATCAGGGTATCCTGAACGGTACTCTACAGAGTTTTCTTTCCAGGAAGCAATATTGAATATGTAAAAAAGTAAATATATAGGAAGTTTGGGCCAAGAGAAAATGACTAATTATTCCTAGGATCTATCATATCAGAAATTGAATCAGGGATCGGGGCTTAAACTTTGCTATTTCATGTAATTTTCCCAAAATTCTTTTATTTATATCAAGAAGACTGAGCCTGGGTTGGGACAAAGAATGTGGCATTAAATAACCTTCAAGCATTTTTGGTGCAGGGCTATGTTGAAAACGCTGGTTTTCTCACTCCAAAGCTCGTATTGGTGCTGGGGGTCTAGTTGTTCCTTTGGTTTTCTTTTCTTCTTCCTATACCATGCTATTAGGTGTTTGCATGGATTTACACTATTTTGGGGAAAAACACTCAGAGACTATTCAGTGGTGTCTGTCTGACATCAGTACAGTTGCTGTCCATTCCCTAACAGAATGTCCACCCTGCTATCATCTCAGAAGCCTATGGAGCCCCTTCAATCAACACCATGGAATTGCTCATCAGAAGTCCCTGCCAGAGAACTGATTCTTGCATTAACTGTTATTCAGATCTAGCCAAATTCATACTTAAGATTGATATGGAATTGGGGTAATTTATAGCTCTTTTCTTTGTTCTGTGTTATCAAAGTTCTAAACCCAAACCAAGTTAGATAGCAAAAAGCAAAAATACACAAACATATATACTTAAAAGTTCATAGAAAATTATTCACTAGGTGACAAACCCATATTTTTCATTGGCCTTTAATTGAAATAGAATATGTAAACACATTATAAATGGTCCACAGTATTTTGTAAAACCAGGGTCAAATTACTTGTGGTTTCTTCACCAGTGTGGGCATTTTTCTCTGTGTTATACAACAAATTTTCCTTGATAATACAGGATCAGAAAAGAAATAACTTTTTATTTCTGCAAGGAATGAATACTTCAATTTGTTTGTTTAAGTGACACGGATATAGAAGTCAGTATGAATCTGTTTTATAGTGACTGCCTAGGAGGGTAAGCTAAATTTACTTCTCAATTGCTATATTGCTAGAATCTTTTCACCATTATTAATCTGTTAGATTTTGCTCTCTCTTTCTCTCTGTTCTGTTTTTGGTTTCCTTTTTAAAAAACTCTTTACATAAACTGTAATACACACACACATCAGCTAAGATGAAAGAATTACCTAATTTGGCAGCTGAATGTTATTAAAGTGTGTGTTAAGTCCATTTTTTCCTTAATCTAGGACTTACTATGCTTGAATCAATGTCAAGTACTATGAAAGACATAAAATTCAAGAAAATGTTGTTTTTCTCTTCCAAATATCTGTAACTAAATATATGCCAATTGAGTCTCTGAAAAGTGCAAAATTACAAGTGCAGATAATATTCTGAAAAGACAGGAACAAAGCACAGGTGACATTAATAATCACAGACTTATGTGGTCTAATTTTGGGCCAGAAACTATTTAATGTGCTTTACATTGATAAATTTATTTAATCTTCACAACCAAATTATCAATTCTATACTAACATTATCATTCACACATTTTAAATAAGTGGTGAAAGGACATGCTGCAGTCTCACAGCTTGTAAGAATAGAACTGGGATTCAACTCAGTCTGACTGGCTCTTGTGTCTCCAGGTCTAAGCAATATTCTGTGCCGCCACTCAAAGATCAGAATGGCTGGGGCCAGACAGGGGAATCAAAATAGTTTCTTAGAGAAGGTAAGTTTTAACTACACGGAAGTTAATTTTCAAACAAAAATAAATTATTAGTATTGCTGAAAACAAAGTTTATAGTTTTATGTGGTCTCAACTTTTCTTCCCTTCAGAAAATCCTTTGTATATATCAGCTGTGTGTGGGTGCATGAGTGTGTGTGTGTGTGTGTGTGTGTGTGTATGTGTAAAGGATTGGCGCCTGAGGGAAAGGAGGACAAAGATTTTACAGGCAAATGAGTTGTTTTGATTAATAATGAAATGGATTTATTCAATTGTAATTTTTAAAGCCTCATCCAAATCAAATAATATAATGCAGATTTTAACTTTCTTTTCACTTTGTCACTGTGGTACAAAGTTTTTGAAAAAGGAAAAAAGCAGACCTTCAAGTTCACTTTTGGAGAGGGGAAAGTGGAGAACAGAACTGTGGCTGGCATTTAGAGTTCATCTGCACTTCTTCAGAAAAGTTGTCTGTGACACGCCACTGGGGCAATGACTTAGCAGGAGGGCAACACCGGGCCACTGGGTATGCAACTGAAGACTTCTCCAGTGGCTTACCGTTCCCGAACATGCTGACATTTTATGGGGACTATTAGAAATGCATGAATTCTGCACACAAAATGTCAACTGATATATTAAGAAAGAGCAACTCGCTACAGTTACTAGCAGTAAAATTTCTCTAGCTTTAACCCCATTCTCTGCTTTATAGATATATTGTTATGCCTGTACCATTTCAGATGAGATCATTCGACACCGCAAATATACATTCAACTTAAACCTTTGCAATATGAGAGTGAAATCCCATAGAAAAAATGAAAACAGTATCATTTTTCCATCTTTAGATCAAAAACCGAAGTCATGGATTATGAATTTTAAATAGTCAATATATCATTCAAAAATCATTCTAGATAGAAATATGACATCTTTATTCAACTTGCTTATTGCTTTTAAAGTATGTTCTTATTGCTTCTTCATATGGATAACTTTTAAAAATTGGATAGTAATACAAAAAAATTAACCCCAATTGTAAAGCTATTGAATTGAATAGCATTTTTATATTGAATTTTAGAGTGGGTAATGCTGCCACACGCAATGTCTAGAAATTCAAAGAAAATTGAATACTTGAAAATAAAACACATGCTTAATCTTTATGTAACCTTTTCAGCATAAAATAGCCAAGGAAGATTTTCTCTGTGAAAAATCAGGTTAGCCACAAAATTGGTTGCTGCAGTGCATAGACTGCCATAGAATCAACTGAGGCTCAGAGGAATACAGCTTGTGTGTGGTGCTTCCCTCATCCATGAGGCAGCTCATGTATACCATGGATATATGAGTTTGTTTCTAATGTTAGTGTATGTTACCCCAGCCTCCTCATCACATATAAGCCTGCTCTGCGCATACATTGCTTGCTACTGGTCCATCAAATTCATTCCTACTTTCTCACTACAACTTTCAAGGCCCCTTTCATATTACAGATATAGTCATGCATCCCTTAATGACAAGGATATATTCTGAGAAATGCATTATAAGGCAATTTTGTTGTTGTGCGAACATCACTAACACAAATGTAGGTGGTAGAGCCTACTGCGCACCTGTGCTGTATGGTGGAACCTATGGCTCCCAGGCTGCAAACCTGTATGGCACCTGACTATGCTGAATATGGTAGGAAACTGTAACACTATAGTAAGTATTTATAATATCTAAATATATCTAAACATAGAAAACATACAGTAAAAATACAGTACAAAATATTTAAAAGATACACCTGTGTAGGGCGCTTACCATAAATTGCAGGACTGATGGTTGCTCCCTTTTCACACTTTTCTGCCTGCTTGTATTCTAACCATGCTGGCAGCTGATTAGATTGTGCCTATCCAGATGAAGAGTGGGTCTGCCTTTCCCAGCCCACTGACTGAAATGTTAATCTTCTTTGGCAACACCCTCACAGACACACCCCGGATCAATACTTTGTATCCTTCCATCCAATCAAGCTGACACTCAGTATTAACCATCAGAATGTCACTAGGCAACAGGAATTTTTCAGCTCCATTATAAATTTATGAGACCATGATCATGTACGTAGTCCCTTGTTGACTGAAATGTCATATGGTGCCTGACTGTACATGTACATCATGCCATCTATGAATAAGGTACTCACACAGGACTTTCTGCAACTCTACCTCATATGCAAGTAACACATAAGAATTAAATTAATAAATTCATCATAATGTAGTGAAAATAAGTTTTATTTAAGGCAGAAATATTTAAATTTATTTTCTAGATAGAAGTGAAATAACTGAACTCTTCCTCAAAAAGAAATAGATGGTTCAATAGAGAAAACCCACAGAAAAACTTGAAGTTACATCAGTTCACAGTTTCACTCAGAAAAGCATCGCCTATTTGGAATAAATGAGAATGTTACTCCTCTCATTACTCATAACAGGGAAAGCTGTCATTTGCAAGTAATTTAGATTTGAATGATGTGGTGTGTCTGGTACCTACAGGGTTATTCAGTTTCTTTTTTGTTGATGACTTGCCATGTCAACTTGTCTTTTGCTGTTGTTGTTGCTGCTATTCTAGAAAATGGGGATTTAATTACGCTTTTCAGAGAATATGTTGCTGAAGCAGAAAAGGAAAATGGACTTAAAATGAAAATGTTAAAGACATATTTAGTGGTGCCCTGACTCGTAAAATTAAAAGCAGTCTTTCTATTGTAGTATGCAAGAGGGGCTGCTGCATTGAGGAGGGGTATCATTTTCTCTATTGAATAAGATAAATTCTGGAATATTTCATACACTATTAAATTACATAAAATGCATTTACGGACATTAGTCGAAACTTGTTAATCGTTTTTGTTTCTTTTTAATTTTTAGACATGATGCCGTCAATCATCCCACAATTACTAATTAAGTATTTACTATGTGCAGGATGATATGCTAGGCACAGTGAGGAGATACAAAGCACACAAAGGAGAGGATATGGTAGAGTGTTGTAGATTTTTATTTCCAGAGTCACACCAGCTTGTCTTTGAATCCTGCTCTTCCGCTTACTAATGAGTGGTCATCGGTGAGGTACTCAACACTTTTAATGTCAGGTTCCTCATCTCTAAAATGGTGATAAAAATAGTTTCTGAGCCATAAAAATTTTTTGAAATATAATGTAAATGTGCACACAAAGTGTCAAATACTCTGTGCCACTCGCCTGTAAAGAATGCTCAAAATTTTAATATTATTGGACTAACCTCATCACTATTGATATGCATTTTAATTCATTAAGGAATTAGAAGCTAAATCAGTAGAGAAGGCATGCACTTAAAAAATACAGATGAAAAAACTGTTATACTGTAGAATGTCATTTTATGGCAACACTTCTCAGAATTTAAATAAATCTTGAACTTATGCAGGAAAAAGTAAAAATATGCCATTAATTATCTTGCTCTAGCCTGAAATTAATTTTCTAATTAAAAAGAAGAAAAGGACCAGATGCAGTGGGTCACGCCTATAATCCGAGCACTTTGGGAGGCCGAGGCGAGTGGATAACCTGAGGTCAGGTGTTCGAGACCAGCTTTGCCAACATAGTGAAACTCCATCTCTATTAAAAATACAAAAAATTAGCCAAGCGTGGTGGTGGATGCCTGTAATCCCAGTTACTCGGGAGGCTGAGGCAGAAGAATCGCTTGAACTCAGGAGGTGGAGGTTGCAGTGAGCGGAGATCACCCCATTGCACTCCAGATTGGGTGACAAGCATGAAAGCACATCTCAGAAAAAAAAAAAAGGCCGGGCGCGGTGGCTCAAGCCTGTAATCCTAGCACTTTGGGAGGCCGAGACGGGCGGATCACGAGGTCAGGAGATCGAGACCATCCTGGCTAACACGGTGAAACCCCGTCTCTACTAAAAAATACAAAAAACTAGCCGGGTGAGGTGGCTGGCGCCTGTAGTCCCAGCTACTCGGGAGGCTGAGGCAGGAGAATAGCGTAAACCCGGGAGGCGGAGCTTGCAGTGAGCTGAGATCCGGCCACTGCACTCCAGCCTGGGCGACAGAGCGAGACTCCGTCTCAAAAAAAAAAAAAAAAAAAAGAATGAAAGAAAAAGAAAAAAGAAGAAGAAGAAGAAAAGAAGATGTTTTCAGTCTTGGAGAAATAGCGGTAAATATATTAATAAAATACTTTTGTAATACATGAACATAGCAAAAGATCAAGAGAAGGCAAGAAAATTTTAAAGATGGGAATGACTAATCACTATAATCCCAACACTCACAGATTGCCATGTTCAACCATTTATTGCATTTTCCTCTAGTCTTTATAGTGTAGTTTTCTACATGGATGATATTCTATTGTACATTAAATTTTATGTCTGCCTTTGATGTTACACATTATAGTATAATAATTTTTCACATCTTTAGAATTTTTTTGTTTGAAGATGTACTGTAAATAAACACAGAATATTATAATAAATGCCATGTTTAATAAATGCATCAATCTGTATTTTGTCTGACAATTAGAGGATATGACCACACACACTAGTATAATTGTGATGTTCAAGCAGTTGCTTCTTTAAAAAGAGGCATTATTATTTTTAAAAATTATTAAGAAAACCTTCATCAAATATAATATTTTGAGTTATTTATTAAAGAATAAATAGAGCATCACTAAGGTACAGGAAGATATTATGTTATTTATATTAGCCAAGAATCTCATGAGCCAAGAATATTGAGGTAGAAGCATAAATTATAAGATGATGATGGTTTTAAGACTGCCTGAATATGAATAGTTTATGCTTGAAATGGCATAAAATAATACTGGATTTTGTTGAAGTAAGTAGGAAAGACAGATGATATGGTTTGGCTGTGTCACCACCCAAATCTCATCTTGAATTGTAACTCCCACAATTCCCATGTGTTGTGGGAGGAGCCTGGTAGGAGGTCCTTGATTCATGGGGATGGGGCTTTCCTGTGCTGTTCTCACGAAAGTGAATGAGTCTCATAAGATCTGATGGTTTTAAAAGCAGGACTTTCACTGCAGAAGCTCTCTCTTTGCCTGATTCCATCCGTGTAAGATGTGACTTGCTCCCCCTTGCCTTCTGCCATGATTGTGAGGCCTCTTCAGCGATGTGGGAGTTATAAGTCCAATAAACCTCTTTCTTTTGTAAATTGCCCAGTCTCAGATACATCTTTAATATCAGCATGAAAACAGATTAATGCAGTAAATTCGTACCAGTAGAATGAGGCACTACTGAAAAGATACATGAAAATGTGGAAGTGACTTTGGAACTGGGTAACAGGCCAAGGTTGGAACAGTTTGGAGGGCTCAAAAAAAAAAAAAAAAAAAAAAAAAAAAAAAAAAAAACAGGATAATGTGAGAAATTTTGAAACTCCCTAGAGACTTGTTGAATGACTTTGACCAAAATGCTGATAATGATATGGACAATGAAATCCAGGCTGAGGTGGTCTCAGATGGAAATGAGGAACTTGTTGGGGACTGGACCAAAGGTGAATCTTGCTATGTTTCAGCAAAGAGACTGGCAGCATTTTGCCCTGCCATAGAGACTTGTGAAACCTTAAACTTTAGAAAGGTGATTTAGAGTATCTGGTGGAAGAAACTTCTAAGCAGCAAAGCATTCAAGAGGTGACTTGGATGCTGTTAAAGGCATTCAGTTTTATACAGGAAGCAGAGTATAAAAGTTAGGGAAATTTGCAGCCTGACAATGCGATAGAAAAGAAAAAGCCATTTACTGAGGAGAAATCCAAAATGACTGCATAAATTTGCATAAGTAATGAGGAGTCAAATGTTAATCCCCAAGATAATGTGTAAAATATCTCCAGGGCATGTCAGAGGTCTTCATGAAAGCAATTCCCATCACAGGCCTGGAGGCCTAGGAGGAAAAAGTGGTTTCCTGGACCAGATCCAGGGTCACAGTGCTGTGTGCAACCTAGGAACTTGGTTCCCTGCATCCCAGCTGCTCCAGCCATGCTGAAAGGGACCAATATAGAGTTCAGGCTGTGTCTTCAGAGGGTGCAAGCCTCAAGCCTTGGTAGCTTCCATGTAGTGTTGAGCCTGCCAGTACACAGAAGTCAAGAATTGGGGTTTGGGAACCTCCACCTGGATTTCAGAAGATGTATAGAAATGCCTGGATGTCCAAACAGAAGTTTGCTGCAGGGGTGGGGCTCTTATGGAGAACCTCTGCTAGGGCACTGTGGAAGGGAAATGTGGGGTTGGAGCCCTCATACAGTGTCCATACTGGGGCACCACCTAGCAGAGCTGTAAGAAGAGGGCCACAGTCCTCCAGACCCCAGAATGCTAGATCCACCAACAGTTTGCACCATGTGCCTGGAGAAGCTGCCAACAATGACAGTCTGTGAAAGCAGCCAGGAGAGGGTCTATATCCCTCAAAGTCACAGGAGAGGAGATGCCCAAGACTATAGGAACCCACCTCTTGCATCAATGTGACCTGGATGTGAGACGTGTAGTCAAAGGAGATAATTTTGAACTTTAAGATTTGACTGCCCCGCTGGATTTCAGACTGCATGAGCCTGTAGCCCCTTTGTTTTGGCCAATTTTTCCCATGTGGAATAGCTGTATTTACCCAATTGCCTGTACTTCCGTTGTATATAGGAAGTAACTAGCTTTTGATTTCACAGGTTCATAGGTGAAAGGGAATTGTCTCAGATGACACTTTGGACTGTGGAATTTTAAGTTAATGCTGAAATGAGTTGAGACTTTGGGGGACTGTTGGAAAGACATGATTGGTTTTGAAATGTAGGAACATGAGATTTGGGAGGGGCTGGGCGGAATGTTATGGTTTGGTTGTCTTGCCACCAAAATCTCATCTTGAGTTGTAACTCCAACAATTCCCCCATGTTGTGGGAGGAACCTGGTGGGAGGTAATTGATCCATGGGGGCGAGTCTTTCCTGCACTGTTCTCATGATAGTGAATGGGTCTCATGAGATCTGATAATTTTAAAAGCTGGAGTTTCTCTGCACAAGCTCTCTCTTTGCTTGATGTCATCCATGTAAGATGTGACTTGTTTCTCTTTGCCTTCCATCATGATTGTGTGGCCTCTCCAGCCAGGTGGAGCTATAAGTCAAATAAGCCTCTTTCTTTTGTAAATTGCCCAGTCTTGGGTATGTCTTCATCAGCAGCATGAAAACAGATTAATACAACAGATTTGGTTTCCTTAAGTGATTTTCTGTCTCAACCATTAAAACAATTTCTTAAATGTTCTAATAATTTCCAAATTAATTTTACATGCGATGTATTTCAAATTACCTGAGCAAAGTACTGAAATAATCATATGTTGTGTCTTTAATCAATGAGTTGATAAAGTCTCAAAGAGCCCTTTCCTACCTAAAATTCTTTGTTTCATTTTGATTTTACATCTAAAAAATACATTTGCTAAGAATACAGTCTGTGGGATGTTTTTGTTCTCAAAATTCTGTACACTTTGCTCCACTGCCTTTTTAAAATTGTTTTATAAGATGTGAAGTTGATACAAAGGAATCTGTTTTCAAAAGGGTAAGGCAATGTACCAATTACTATGGATGCATGAACAAATTATCCCAAAACTTAGTGGTGTAAAACAACCATTTATTATACTCATACATTTTCTGTTTCAGAAATTCAGACAAGACACTGGGCTTTTTTTTCTCCCTGTTTTACAGTGTGTGGGGCTTTAGCTAGAAGACTAAAATGTTGTAGCTGCCATCATCCAAGAGCTCATTCATTCACACATCTGGCCTCTGGTTTGGGATGACTCAAAAAGCTAGGAATTGAAGCAACTAGGATTCCCCAGGAATCTCTCTCTCTCTCTCTCTCTCTCTGTATATGTGTGTGTGTGTGTGTGTGCGTGCGTGTGTGTGTGTGTTCTCTCTGCGTGGTCTTTGTAGCACAGTAGCCAGTGTGTTCACAGTAGCCATATATATGGCAGCTCAGGGCTTCAAAGGCACATGCCTTGATAAAGAGAGATGGGGGAAGGGAGAGAGAGAGGTGAGGAAGAGAGAGAGTCAGATCATCTATTATGGCCTAGCCTCAGAGGTCAAATCATAGTATACAGTAGAACTCTATTGGTGGAGGCACATTCAAAGATCCACTCAGAATAAAAGAAAGGAAATACAGACACTACCTATCATCTGAAGTGTTTCAACACCACATTGTAATTAGAGTGTAGTACAGGCTGCTGTTGGTTTGTTCAGGTATGGAAAATACAATCTGCCTTAGGTTAAGACTTAATGATAACATAACATTTGAATTTCAACTATCCATTGTATAATTAGAAATATTTCATCATTACCTCTGAAACCCCTCTGTGCTTCTCTTTGAATGTCTCACCCTCCTTCCCTTTCTTTTACACTTCTCCACCTCCCTGTATTTTATATTTTTCTCTATAGTTTTACCATGTGTGCTTTCATGGTGGCCCACAATCAATGCATATGTATGCACGTGTGTGTGCAGATCTGGGTTTCATATAATAAGAATAATACTGAATGAATTCTTCTGCAACTGTCTTTTTTTCTTCCTTAATGCATGTTTCTAAGATCCATCCTTGTTGTTGCATGTACAGGGACACCTTGAATATATTCTAGACCATTGCAATAAAACAAATACCAAAATAAGGTGATTCACATAAATTTTCTGGTTTCTTGGTGCATATGAAAGTTATATATTTACAAGACACTATAGTCTATTAGTGGGCAACAGCATTATGTCTTAAAAGCAATGCACATATCTTAATTTAAAAATAATTTATGCTAAAAAATGCAAATGATCATACGAGTCTTCAGGTAGTCTTAATCTTTTTGCCTGTGGAGGGTCTTGTCTTGATGCTGATGGCTGCTAACTGATCAGAATTGTGGTTGCTGAAGGTTGGAGTGGCTGTGCCATTTCTTAAAACAAGACAGGAATGAAGCTTGTCACATCAATTGACTCTTCCTTTCCTGAAAGATTTATCTACAGCATGCGATGCTGTTTGATAGCAATTTACTGAATAGAACTTCTTTCAAAATTGAGGTCACTTGTCTCAAAACCTACCACTGCTTTGCCAACAAAGCTGATATAATCTAAATCCTTTATGTCATTTCAAGAATGTTCAGAGTGTCTTAGTAATAGATTCCTTTTCAAGAAACCACTTTCTTTGCTCATCCTTAAGAAGTAGCTCTTCATCCATTCAAGTTTTATCATGACATTGCAGCAATTCAGTCAAATCTTCTGGTTCCACTTTAGATCTAGCTCTTCTGCTGTTTTCACCACATCTGCAGAGATCTTCTATACTGCTGCCTTGGACTCCTCAAAGTCATCCAAGAAGAGTGGAATCAACTTCTTCTAAACTCTTGTTACTGATATTTTGACCTCTTCCCATGAATCATGAATGTTTTAAAGGCACTTGGAATGGCGAAATCTTTCCAGAAAGTTTTCAATTTCCTTTTCCCAGATCAATCAGACAAATCACTATCTATGAAATCTATAGCCTAATAAAAAGTATTTCATAAATAATATTACTTAAAAGTTGAAATGACTCCTTGATCCATGGTGCAGAATGGATGCTGTGTTAGCAGGCATGGAAACAATGTTAATCTCCTTGCATCTCCATCAGGACTCTTGAATGACCAGGTGTAGTGTCAATGAGCAGTAATATTTCAGAAGAAATCATTTTTCTGAGCAGTAAATCATAACGGTGGGCTTAAAATATTCAGTAAACCATGCTATAAACAGACGTGCTGTCACCCAGGCTTTGTTATTAAATTTGTAAAGCACAGGCAGAGCAGATGTAGGATTTTCAGAATTATAAATGAGCATTGGCTTCAACTTAAAGTTACCGCTGCATTTGTCCCTAACAAGGAGTCAGTCTTTCCTATGAAACCAGGCATTGACTTTTCCTCTACAGCTATGAAAGTTCTAGATGAAATCTTCTTCCAATATAAGGCTATTTCATCTGTACAGAAAATCTATTTTGTAGTTTATCCAGCTTCATCAATAATCTTTTCACTAGATCTGGATAATGGGCAGCAGCTTCTACATCAGCATTGTTGCTTCACCTTGTGCTTTTGTGTTAGAGTGATGGATTCTTTCCTTAAGCATCACAAACCAACCTTGCTAAACTCCAACTTTTCATTTACAGCTGTCTCATCTCTCTCAGTCTTCACAAAACTGAAGAGAGTTAAGACCTTGCTCTGATTAGGCTTTTGGCTTAAAGAAATGTTGTGGCTACTTTGATCTTCTATCCAGGCCACTAAAACTTTCTACATATCAGCAGTATAAGAGTGTTTTGCTTTCTTATTATTTGTGCATTCATTGGAATGGCACTTTTAATGTCCTTCAAGAACTTTTCGTTTGCATTCACAACTTGCCTGTTTGGTGCAAGAGGCCTACTTTTAGCCTATCTCAGCTTTTGATGTTCCTTTCTTGCTTATGATTTCTGGCTTTTGATTGAACACAAGAGGCATGTGAGTCTTTCATCTTTATACTTAGAGGCCACTGCAGGGTGGTTGGTTGGCCTCATTTTAACATTTTTTGTTTCTAGGAAACAGAGAGGCCTGAGGAAAGAGAGTGAAATGGGGAATGGCCATTCACCTTCTTATATGGGCATGGTTCATGATACCCCAAAACAATTACAATGTAACATTAAAAATCACTGATCACAGATCATCATCACAGATAAAATAATAACAATGAAAAAGTTTGAAATATTGAGAAAAGTACCAAAATGTGACACATAAATATGAAGTGACCACATGTTGTTGGAAAGAGGTGCTGATAGAATTTTTTAATGCAAGATTGCCACAAACTTTCAGTCTGTATAAAATGCAAGATCTGTGAAACACAATACAGCCAAGAATAATACAACAATACGTGCCTGCAGCCTAAAAACAAGCATTTTACATGCCTTATACTATTCCATAGAGCATATATTCCACAAATTATGTATTTAATTGGTGACAGAGTTTGAGTTGTTTCCAGTTTTGTTTTATTTATATGACTACCATCGAGCAGCTATAAATATTTAAATATTTTTGTGTATGTTTTTGGTGGACATTCAAGAGTTTTTCTAGCTTATAATCCTAGCAGGGGATATTTACAGCAATAAAAATGAATATTCTGCAATATTCAAATTGTCATATAACTTTTATAATGTTTTATTTCACATTAAGTCTTTAACACACATGCAGTTTGTGTTTATTATGTGCCAAAGTCTAAAGTGCTTTTTTTCCTGAATAAATTTGGAATTTTTTCTAGCATTGTTTATCAATTTTTAAAATAAATGCTAACTTGGAAATCATTTCAAATTTACAGAGTACTGCTGAAAATAAAAATAATATAAAGCAAATACATTATTTTCCTAGATTTCCCTATTATTCATATATCTAAATTATGTGTGTATGTATACATGCACACATATACATAGATATGTCTGTTTGTCAATTACATTCCTCATGACAGTTTACCACTAAATAATTTTATATATATATATATATTTCCTAATAATAAGGGTACTATTTTACATAACCACGGTAGTTATCAAATCTTTAAATTTACATTGAATTTATACTTTTATCTAGTCTATTCCCCATATTCCACTTTTCTCACATGACCTAATTATGTTGTATATAGCACTTTCACACTCTAGTAACAGAGTCCAACCCCTGGATCAGACACTATAGAGTTGTTACGTCTCTTTAGCTTGTAATATTTTCAAAGCCATTCTTGGTCTTCGACAATATGGTCATACCCAGAGAAGTTGAAGTCCATCCCGCTTTTAAAGAAAACAATCCTCATTTTGTTTTTGACATTTTCTCCTGACTAGGATGAGTTTCTGCATTTGTAGTATGCCTCAAGATTTCACATCAGGAGGCACACGATGTCACCGATGATATTAACATCTGGTAAAGGTGTTGCTCCCATTCTGCACTGCCCATTCATATATTTTTTTAAATGCTGTTGTTAAACTGTTTGTCAAAACTAATGTAAAGAGCCAATGGGAGAACATGTTAGTATCATGCAGATAGAATGATCTCATAAATATTTCTCCCTATACACAGCATCCACTGATTATTTTTGCCTGATCTCAACTTTACCATAATGATAGCAATATGATATTTTTCCATCTCCAGGACTCATTTCATATTTAGTAATTAGCTTTCAGTATTCTACCGTAGTCAAGAGCCTCCATTTTCCTATATATATGTGTGTATGTCTCATTGTATGTATCTATTTTTATATATTCATTATCGAATAATCACAAACTTCTACATTTAATTATTATAATTTATTACTGGACTTAATTCTTTTTGTTGTTCAAATTCTCCCAGATGTGGCCTGTAAGAGCCTGGGAATCTCCTCAATCTGGTTCCTGCATATTCATTCCATGCTCCCATCTGATCTTCTGGCATGACAGAATGTTCCCAGGTTATCTTGGATCTATTCTTGTCCAACCCCACAATCATTTATTCAAGGTGCGCCAGTTACTGTCTGTTAGTACCATTTACGCAAAAGCCTAACATTTTTTCTATTTATCCCTATTATAAATCAAGCTTCCGTATATGGGTAGGTACTATCTTGGATTTATTCTGCTCTGTTAGTGTACTTACATAAAACTAACTGCATACTAAAATAGGCTTAATTACTATAATTTCGTATTCATTGTCAGGCTTTCTGATTACTTTTCAGGTGTGTCTAAACTCTTATTCTTTGTACTTCCCCATAAAATTTGGAATTAGGTTACTAATTTGAATAAAAAAACAGTCATTAGAATTTTGATTGAAATTATGTTAAGCCTTAGATTAATTTCTAGAGACTTGCACCTTTTTTTTCTTCAGGATTCTGAGTATTTGTTTGTCTTTTTAATTGAATAACTTAGCTAGAATTTTCTCGTTCTTAATCATTCTGGGTTGGTTTTCCCAGCACATAATGTACTCTTAATTATAAACATGTAAGACATTTTGCAATTTCAGAAACATGTTCTTAGATTATGTCTTTAAATAAAAACATAAATTGTTTTAGTTTATTTTCTTTTATGAACCCCAACTAGACACAGCTTGTATCTCATTTCCCTTTTTAAAAAAAATTATTAACCTTGGCAATTTTTTATTTCCTCTTTTTGTTTTCAATTCTATATTTATAACTCTTATGCTTGATATATAGATCCCTTTAGTACTCAGAGTTGCCATGTAGGCAACACTAGTGTAACTAGCTTTTGTGGTCTGCATGAGACTGAGGCATTTACTGGGATGGAGGGACTTTTACGGTTTAAAACAAAGACTCTCACTGGCAAATGGACTAATTGATCATCATGTAACTAAGGGTAGAGTTTCTCCTTGCCTCATCTAAGGGCAATATTACCACTGTGTGCAATAGAAATGGTATTATTCTTATATTTTCCATGATATTTAAATAGATAAGTGGCATGATGTAAAATAAATAAAGCAGTATTCTTAACTAAAATTATCCCACTAAGAATTCCGTGCACAGACACCTTCACCTGAAAATTGTACTGAACAGTGAAGGAAGAAATAACGCCAAACTTTTACACTTTTTTCAGATAAATTGGAAAAAAATAAAAGATGCTCTGCCTATTAGGTCAGTTTCTTTATTTTTAGATCAACATAATGTTGATTAAGAAACACATGACACAGCTCTTGCAATAAAGAAAAGTGATAGGCCAGTCACATTCACAAATTAATTTTAAAATCCTAGAAAAGCAAATAAAATATAGCAAAATATATCAATTATTCAAGTTGTGTTTAGTTCTAAAAGTAAAGTTAGGAGTATTTTTTTACTTTCATACTGCTATAAAGCAATACCTGAGACTGGGTAATTTGTAAAGAAAAGAGGTTTAATTAGCTCATGGTTCTGCAGGCTGTACAGGAAGCATAGTAGCTTCTGCTTCTGTGGAGACCTCAGGAAATTTACAATCATGGGAGAGGTAAAGAGGAAGCACGTCTTACATGGCAAGGGAGAGAGGGAATGTGCTGGACACATTTAAACAACCAGATCTCATAAGGACTCACTATCATGATGACAGCACCAAGGAGGAAATCTGCCTCCATGATCCAATCACCTCCAACTAGGCCCCATTTCCAACAGTGTAGATTACAATTCAACATGATATTTGAGTGAGGACACAGATCCAAACTATGTCATTTCACCCCTTGTCCGTCCCAAATCACATGTCTTTCTCATATTTCAAAATATAACCGTGGCTTCCCAACATTCCCCCAGAGGCTTAACTCATTCCAGCATTAACTCAATAGTCCAAAGTCTTATCTGAGACAAGGTGAGTCTCTTACACCTATGAACCAGAAAATCAAAAACAAGTTAATTACTTTTTATGTTTTTTTGTTTTGTTTTGATTTTTGAGATGGAGTCTTGCTCTGTTACTCAGGCTGGAGTGCAGTGGCACAATCTCAGCTCCCTGCAATCTCAGCCTTCCAGGTTACAGCGATTCTCCTGCCTCAGCCTCCTGAGTAGCTGGAATTACAGGCATGCACCACCATGCCTGGCTAATCTTTTTGTATTTTTAGTAGAGACAAGGTTTCACCATATTGGTCAGGCTGGTCTTGAACTCCTGACCTCAGGTGATCCACCCGCCTCAGCCTCCCAAAGTGCTGGGAATACAGGTGTGAGCCACCATGCCCGGCCAAGTTAGTTACTTTTATGATATAATAGGAGTATAGGCATTGGATATATATTCCCATTTGACAAGGGAGAAATTGTCCTAAAGAAAGGGGCTGCAAGCCCCATGCAAGACTGAAACACAGCAAGGCAGTCATTAAAACTTAAAGATCCAAAATAGTCTCCTTTGACCCCATGTCTCACATCCAGGGCACAATGATGTGAAAGGTTGGCTCCCAAGGCCTTAAGTAGCTCTGCCCCTGTGGCTTTCCACTATTCAACTCTCACTGCTGCTCTCAAGGGCTGGGTGTTTACAGATGCACAGTGCTTGCTGTCAGTGACTCTACAATTCCGGGGTCTGGAAGATGGTGGCCCTCTTCTCACAGCTCTACCAAGGAATGTCCCAGTGGGTACACTATGTGTGGGGACTCCAACCCCACAATTTTCCTCCTCATTGCCCTAATATAGATTCTCCATAAGGGCTCCACCCCTGCAGCAGGCTTCTGCCTGTATATCCAGGCTTTTCCGTACATCCTCTGAAATCTAGGCAGAGGCTCCCAAGACTTAATTCTTGTACTCTGTGTACCCACAGGCTTAACACCATGTAGAAGCCACCAACGCTTAGGGCTAGCACTCTGAAACAGTGGCTTTAGCTGGACCTGGGTCCCTTTGAGCCATGACTGGAAGTGGAGTGGCTGAGATGCCAGGAGCAGTGTCCTAAGGCTGCGTGGGGTAGTAGGGCCCTGGGCCTGGACCACAAAATCATTCTCCCCAATTAGGCCTCTGGGCCTGTGGTAGGAGAGGCTGCCGTGAAGTTCTCTGAAATGTCTTTGAGGCTTTCTCCTCATAAACTTGGTTATCAGTACTTTCCTTCCTTTCAGTTTTGCAAATTTCTGCAGCCTGCTGGAATTTGTTCCCTGAAAACGGGCTTTTCTTTTCTACCACATGGCCAGGCTGCAAATGTTTCAAACATTTATGCTTGGTTTCCCTTTTAGATGTAAATTCTGGTTTTAGATCATTTATTTGCTCATGCATATAAGCATAGGTTGTTAGAAGAACACAGGCAACATCTTGAATGCTTTGCTGCTGAAAAGTTTCCTCCACCACGTACCCTAAATCATCACTCTCAAGATCAAAGTTCCATAGATCCCTAGAGCAGGGGCACAATGCAGATGGGCCCTTTGCTAAAGCATAGCAAGAGTGACCTTTACTCCAGTTCCCAATAGTTTCTTCATTTCTATCTGAGACCTCCTCAGCCTGGATTTACTGTCCATATCACTATTAGCATTTTGGTTACAACCATTCAACAAGTCTTTAGGAAATTCCAAGTTTTCCCTCATCTTCCTGTCTTCTTCTGAGCCCTCCAAATTCTTCCAACCTCTACCCATTATCCACTTCCAAAGGTACTTTGACATTTTCAGATATCTTTATAGCAATGCTCCACTTCTTAGTACCAATTTTTTGTTTTAGTTCATTCTTGCACTACTATAAAGAAATATCTGAGACTGGGTGATTTTTATAGACAAGAGGTTTAATTGGCTCACAGTTCTGAAACCTATGCAGGAGGCATAGTGGCTTCTGCTTCTGAGGAGGCCTCAGGAAACTTACAACATGGAAGAAGGCAAAGGGGAAGCAGACATCTTAAATGGCCTGAGCAGGAGCAAGAGTGAGAAGGGGAGGTGCTATACACTTTTAAACAACCAGATTTCATGAGATGTCACTATCACAATGACAGCATCAAGGGGAAAATCTACCCTCATGGTCCAATTAACTCCCATCAGGCCCCACCTCCAATACTGGGGATTACAATTCCACATGAGATATGGGCGAGGACACAGATACAAACCATGTCAACTGTTTTGTAATTTCCCATCATAATAACATGAGAAAATTCAGAGGATTATCACAATGGATGCAGAACAATCTGTTTATAAATGTTCCTTAGTAATTAAAAATAAGGATCATTTTCATTCTAATACAACATAGCCACAAGAAATGAAAATGAGAAAGCATTATACTTGGTGGAATGTTGATAGCTTTTTCTTTGATCTCAGGGACACAGACAGGATGGGCAGAGTATACACTTTTATTCAATATGTATTTGCATCCCTGGATAGTCCATTAAGAGAAGGAAAATCAACAAGTTATATGAATTAAAGCATGAAATGAAACTGCCATACTATTTGTGATGTTATTAGCATTATGTATGCAGAATATCCAAAATAATTTGTAGATAATTATTTTAGATCAAATCAAGTTGTAAACAATTTTGTTGTATACAAGATCTATTTGCTTTTTCTAGTCTCCACTCTTCTACACAAATCCTTCATAAGTGGAAGAATGTACCATTTTAATATCATACAAGACTCAATATTGTAATAATGTCACGTTTGTCCAAAACCTATCAGATTTACCCAATCCAGTCTCCAATAAAATAGTTTATTAATATTGCCAGGCCAATACTAAAAATCATAGAAGGAAAAAGGACCAAGAATAATCAAAATTAATATTGAATAAGAAGAACAAAATGGGAAAACTTGACCCTATTGTGTATCAAGAATTATTGTAAAGCTACTATCATTAAGACGACACAGCATTTGTGTAGAAATAAGCAACTACACAAATGAAACAAAATAATGAGCCCACTATGTGAGAAAGACAGCACACATACATGGATATTTAATATACAAAATGCACCCGGAGAGTAGAGGAAAAGTAACAGTGTTTTTTTGTTTGTTTGGTTTTTTGTTTCAGTAAATGGCGCTGGAAATAGTTGGCATTCATGTACACATCTATATCTACAGCTTGTACTGAAATCAATTGCATTGGAGTGTAAGTCTGAATGTTAAAGTGAGAAATAAAAGCTTTAGAAATACAATATGCAAAAATATTTTTAGACTTCTATATAGGAAGATATTTCTCAAATAGGACACGTAAATCATTAATTAGAAAATATTGATAAATTTTGATGACAATAACATAAAGGTATTTCTTCTAAAAACAACATTAATTCAATAAAAAAGTAAGTATTGAAAATATATTTCTAACTCGTATATTTGACAAAGAGATTGCATCTGCAAGGTGTAAATAAATGCTTCAAGTCACTAAGGCAAAGAAAGGAAACATAGCAAAAAATATGCACAAGGCAATTGAATAGCACTTCACAGATGAAGGTACACAAAAACAATTGCGTGTCACTTAATGATGATGATATGTTCTGAGAAATGCATTGTTAGGCAATTTAATTATTCCTTGTACAAACATCATTGAGTGTACTTACAGAAACCTAGATGGTATAGCAAACTACACCATACATACAGGTTATATGATATAGTCTATTGCTCCTGTATAGATTTCTTTTTGTCTTAACATAAAGTTTATTTAAAAAGGTGTGTTAAACCTCCCACTAATGACTATGGATTATTTTTCTTCTTAGTTCTGTCAGATTGTGTTTTCCAAAATTAAAAATATATTTCTACTTTCAGACATATCAAAATCTTTTATATCTGGCTGGGTGACTTTTACCATTACAAAATGTTTTCTTTTAAAAATATCTGACCATGCTTTCTACACTAAAGATATTTAGGGTAGATATTGATATTGAAACAGTATAGATTTTCTTGTCTCTTCAGCTATCTAATTCAACTTACTTATTTATTTTAATATATTTTATAGTATACATTTAAGGTATACAACATGATGTTACGAGGTAAATAGATATAGTAAAAAGGTTGCTATTGTAAATCAAATGAATATATATATCATCTCGCTTTTTTGTTGTTTTTTGTTTTTGCTTTTGTGGCAAGAATGACTAAAATCTACTCACTTAGCATAAATCTCATATACAGTATTGTTTTATTTAATGCTGGGCTACATAATTACTCAGGATGCTGCAGCATCCATTGTGCTGCTTGTGTGAACTCTGGTTTCCAATTCAAATGTTGCAATTCTTTTTTTTTTTTTTTTTTTTTTTGAGACAGACTCTCCCTCTGTCTCCCAGGCTGGTGTGCAATGGTGCAATCTTCACTCACCGCAATCTCCATCTCCTGGACTCAAGTATTCTCCTGCCTCAGCCTCCTGAGTAGCTGGGATTACAGGCACGTGACACCATGCCTGACTAATATTTGTATTTTTAGTATAGAGGAGGTTTCACCATGCTGCCCAGGCTGGTCTTGAACTCCTGACCTCAGGTCATCCACCTGCCTGGGCCTCCCAAAATGCTGGGATTACAGGCGTGAGCCACCATGTCCAGCCTATATGTTGTAATTCTTAACCAGAGTATGCAGGAAAATATTAAAACAAAAAACAAACAAACAAAAACTTCATCTTCTGGTCACGTTAAATTAACTATTCAAAGTATTTTATAGTCCAAATGTAAAACAACACATCTGCCAACAATGTCTTACCTTGAAATCTCTTGATCACATCACCGAATTCCTGAAGGAAATGGGAACATTTTTAGCGTGGACCACATTTCTGCTATCTGCACACTGCCACCAGCTGGTAGTGTAGACGAGAGACCTGAAAACAAACAAACAAACAAACGTTATTTTCACATCCCTCAATTAGTACGGCTTAAAAATCAGTCATTTACACGTTACTCTAAGATCTATTACCATCAGAGTATTTCAGAGTATTAAACAGCAAATGGTCTAGATGTAGAAGAGAAACGTTTTCTGTCTTTAATGGCATACCTACACTACTCACATCCATTTTGACACTCTCTTCTCCCATTTGAGTTACGGTAAGTCAAATTACTTATTACTTATATGCTAATTCATCCTACCACATCAGATATGTTTCTTATCCTCTTTTCTATATTACATAAAATTTTTGATATGATGTGTCCCCACCCAAATCTCATCTTGAATTGTAATACCCATAATCCCCATGTGTTGAGGGTAGAACAGGTGGGGATAATTGAATCGTGGGGGCGGTTTCCTTGATTCTGTTCTCGTAATAGTGAGTGAGTTCTCATGAAATCTAATGGTTTTACAAGGGGCTTCCCCCTTCGCTGGCAACCCACTCCATCCTGCTGCCCTGTGAAGAAGGTGCCTGCTTCCCCTACCCCTTCCACTATGATTGTAAGTTTCCTGAGGCCTCCCAAGCAATGTGGAACTGTGAGTCAATCACACCTCTTTCCTTTATAAATTACCCAGTCTTGGGTATTTCTTCATAGCAGTGTGAGAATGGAATAATACAATTTTCTTTCTCACTGAGTATTGATGTATATTTACCTGTTTTTCAGCCAACAGAAGTTCTTTTCATCTGTATCTAATATTTTTTTAAACCCATTCTTTGGGTTTTTTATTTAAATCATTTATTATTTAGTTCTATAATTTATATTAGACTTTTTCAAGTTTTCCATTCTCTTCTGAATATTTAATCTTGTAATTTAATTTCTTAAAAATAATAAGGATAGTTTTTATAAAGGCTGTGTCTAATTATTTATAACTGTATATCCTTTGGATCTTTATTTTCTTTTTTTTTTTTTTGGTATTCTGTTATTTTTTCCAACTTGTTCAAATGATTTTTAAAATTCTTAGATATTATATATGAAAAATTATGCAAATAATTACAAACTCTGGATAGTACTGTTCCTCCAGAAAGAGCTTTTTTTTTTTTTTTAAAGGCAGCTAGGTTTGCCTTTATGCTATCAGAGGCCAAGGTTATTTGAGGTCAGATTTAAGTCCCCGGCTCACTTTTTCTCCCTAATGGGATAACCCTTTGGGTTATAAGCCAAAGTCTGATTTTTTTAACCACATAATCTTCTCCCTGGAAGTCTCTGAGCTTAAATTTTTCCCCCATTCCCCCACGATTTAGGAGACTGAAGAAAGCCCTACCTCCTGCCTTCACCTCTTAGCTCCATTTTGGCTCATGGGGAAAAGGACAACCTCCGCCCTTCTTCTTGCCTTCTTTCTGCATCCTGGTCTGGCAAATTCTCAATGTTTTGATAGCTCTCCAGTGCCCTCAAACATACTCTTCACCTCTATTGTCTAATTTTGATTATTTATATTGAAATAAATAATCTGAAACAAGCAAGCTGGCCATTACTAGACTACAACTGTCAGATTGCTCTGGATTTGAAACAAATAATTTCTATCTTATTATAATTCAAACTTTAGTATGTTATCAACTTTATCTATAATTTGTCATTTAGACAACAAACACCCTGTGAGCACATTTTTTACTAAATATAAAACTGTGTAGTGAGGCACAAAAGGTTGAAAATTACAGAAACTAACTTTCAAGAATCTTCAGTAACTTATTGTGAAAGTTTAAAAGTAGCATTTAGATATAAGTAAATATTACTAAGAGAATAAAAGCAAATATCAAAATTGAAATTACATTCAGGTTCAGCTGATACTGACTAAGTGATCTCAAATTCATACTGGGCACTTTTAACAATATTCGTAAAAATATATGAGGTGGAATTAAGACTCAAAACAACAAAATGTCTTAGTATCTCAGAGCTAGATGATGTTGGACTAAGGATTTGAAAGTATATATTTTGTGTATATGTGTGTGTGCCCCTAAAATCTTCATGTTCTTTCCATTTTCTTATGCTTTTTTCATTGGGCTACACACATTCAGACTAATTACATATTTAATCTCTATTTGGGTTGTGAACGGGGTAATCTTTGCTACTGGCATGATTTAGAACAGAATATAAGTAAGCATACAGAGCAAATCACCTATTTTCTCAATTATTCAAAAGCTTCAAGCACATATTATTAATTAACTTAGCTTCTACCCTTTCTCTTTAGCCACAGTGAATTCCTTCTATTTCTGTATTTCCATACAGGTCATGTATTTAATGGTCTCTCGTCTGTGTAGCTCCTGAGTCAATGAGAATTGTACGGTTTGTGGGTTAACTTAAACTTATGTTTATAAACCAATTTCATTTGTTGATTCCCATGAAGTCAGAACAATTTATTTTGCTGACTATGACTTAGGGAGGAAGGCACTAGTATATTTTCAAAATGGAATCCAAATTCATTCTTAAAAAATTTTATAAATTGAAATTGCTCGCAATAAACAGGGATTTTGCAAATGAGGCAGAAAGACATCCAAATTCTGGTAACAAATGTTCGTATATGCCTATCTAGCAAAAGTAGCAGGTGTGAATGACCAGATTATAAATTTATGAATTAAAATTTAGTATCTATTTTTAATTATGTCATGACAAGACAAAGGAATAAACAAGAGATTTTATAACAATGGCTATTCTTTTGACTATTAAGTTGCGTATTTGCTAAATTTTCTCTCAACACTTAGATTTAATTCTATGGAAATAGTTATTTTACAAAGCAGGCACACATATCAATTTCTTATATATTTATACAGTGCTATTCTTTACTCTTTACTGATACTTTATCTTATTCATTTGACAAAAATCTGTAGACTTTTTCAATGCTAATATTTTGCTTCTAAAACATCCTATCCTTTTCTTACCAGTCAATAAACCTCCACTAACCCTCACAGATATTTTTACTGTTAGCCATCCTGTCTAGGATGTGAAAGTAAACACTTCCTTAGATTTGGAGATAAAATGATGTTTTCCTTATTAAATTACTCATAAGATGTGTCTGTACTCTTCGAGCAAGTCAGGATATCTGGAAGACAGAAACAGCTTTATTATTCTCTTTGACCCAGAGTTCCTAAGAGAATGTTTTGTAAATGTTTATTGGATTAACATTTTACACAAGTCTGGGATATAAGTAGTACAGTTTTATATTATTCCCAGAACTTCCTGTCAACTCATGTGTTTATATCCATTTATTCGTTTGTTCATTTATTCATTAATTTGTTTATTAGCATTTATTTATTCATCAGTTCATTCCATGAAAAATATTGACAAAGTGCCTTTGATCTGATGCTTAACTTATAAGTGCCATTTGAAAATATAGAGGTGTGTAGAGAAGAGCTTGATAAAAACAATATGATAAATATTAGAGACAGAAAAATAAAGAATTCAGTTTGGCTGGAACAAACTGTGGACACCTATTCTACTGCCAGTCTCAGCCTGGATTAACCTATCCCTCATTCCCTCATTAAGGATAAAGGAATGAGTGCAGCCTGACCAAATCACTGCTTCTATTACAAGTAGCAAGTCCAACCCACCTAGGTTTCAGGAAAATGAACTTAGCACATTTCCATGTCTGAAGTTTCTTCTATGGAAGAATGTTCATAAGCAGAACAGATAAGACAACATGTATACAAAAACATGTGGTTTATTACCTATGCTAACCCTGACCAGTTAATGAGTGAACCAACAGATCCACACCACACTCAGAGGGCATCTTAATTCCAAAAGCTGAAATTAATGATTTTAGATTTATTCATACTATTTTTCACACGATTTGATTATTTTTCTGCAGGACAAAACATCCCCAATTTGTCCCCAGATCTTCTCCCAAGGTAAGATAACTGGACAATGTATCACTCTGGCAAAATAGAGTATTTCTGTTTTTAACACGGTTTCTTCTCATTACAATGAATCAACATCTTGTTTAGGTAACCAAATGAGCATAGCATGTTCAGGTAATCCTCAGCTAGACTCTTTGTCCTATGTGGTCAAACTCCAATTTTGTCTTGGCTAACCTTAATTTTGTGTTTTCAAGAAAATAGAATATTGGCAATTAGTTCTTCTAGGTCCCATTTATCAATAAGTTTTTATTTAAGTCCTTCTTTTCTCCCCAATTCACTGATTTGTTTTCTATTTCAACTCACTGTTCCTAACTTGGTTCTCTCCTTCAATACAGCACACTGTTCCTCTGTGTTCTCCCTCTGAAAAATAGTCCCATTCAACCCAAATGATATGCAAACAAAAAGGAGAAATAAAGTTAGAAATATGAACTAGGTGCAGAATCTGAGGTCATTAAAAACCTCTCTGGGGAATTTGGACCTTTTTCAATGGGCGAAGGAGAATCCATAAACATAACTGTGTATTGGAGAAAGATAATTCAACACTTGCTCTTCAACTTGCCATCTGACCATCATGAATTCAGCTGGCTTGGAAGGGCATAAAGCTGCATAATCATGCCAGTGAGAAGGCTTTTAAGATTGTGCAGGTATCATTTGTGAGGGCTTGGATTTAAGTAGTGACAGTAGTCACAAGACAAAACGGACAAATTTAGATATTAAAGAGCAGTGCAGGCAGAATAAGACCCTAAAAAGATGAGTCATACACAGAATGGGAGATTGGACATGGGACTATTTTTTTTTTCTCACTTGTAAGTGGGAGTTAAATGGTGAAAATACATGGACATGTGGAGGAGAACAACACACATTGGGGCCTTTTGGAGGTAGAGAATCAGGAAAAACAACTAATGGTTACTACTAGGCTTAATATTTGGGTGATGATAAAATCTGTACAACAAACTCCCATAATACAAGTTTACCTTTGTAACAAACCTGCATTTGTACCCCTGAACTTAAAATAGAAGTTTAAAAAAATCTAGATGAGTGAGAGAATGGTGATGACATTTACAAACATAAAAAATACAGATGTTTTTCAATTTTGACTTTAGACCTTAGAAATGATGAAGTAATGATGAGTGGGTTCGTTTTGTCTGACCAAGGGATGGAAATTTCAGGGAAAGGTCAGAGCTAGAGATTTAGTCCCATGTGCTATTTACATTTGGCTGCCACTTATGAGCTTTAATGATTTTTCCAAAGAAAAACCACCAAGACGAGGTCAATAATCTCCAACATCCTCCCCCCACTATTAATATAGTAGCTATCAATAAACATCCTATTGAAATAATCTTCTGAAGGTTACCCTAGGAAAATGTTGCTCTAGAATAATTTATGATAGAAAAAGGATATGGAAGGCATGTATTAGAAAATCTATAAATTTTCATTCTAATAAAATTTTATGCAGAATCTAAGCTTTTATCTGACAGGACATCTTGTATTGCAACGAGCATCATTCCAGCTAGATACTACTCTCACTGGTATAATACCAGTCATGTCAGTAGCAGGCTCAGTCATATCATTACTATGCTAATTTTTGATTGACAAGTGATTTTCCACTCTGTAATTCAGCAGCATCTACTTGACTTGTGGGACCTTCTGCTAGTTCAGTACCAACCTGATACCTTGATTTTCATGCCCCCTCAACCCATAAACTTTGCTAAGTTAAACTATGTTCTCCAAAGCCTCTGGCATTCTGTTTTTTGTGATTTTTTGGGGGGGCGGGGGGTGGGTGGAAACTATTCTCCCAAATGCATCACATGTTTATTCGATTTGTTATTTAGTCCTAAGCAGCCTTTAAAGCGCTAACAGTAACAGCTTTATTTGCATTTATTAGTTTTTGGTTGTTTGTTTTCAGTAATGCTACAAATATAAAAACCATATGCATCATGAAAATAATCATAATCTTTCCACAAACGTGCTTTGTCAACATTCTAATATTTAATCAGATCTATCTGAAAACATATATATCTATATCAGTTTTCTTTTTATTAATATTCTATTCTGTGTGATTTCCTGGGAGTATACCACCAGGTTTAGAAATTACTCATATATTATATATAACATATATATATAATATATGAGTAATTTCTAAATTACTAATAACATATATATAACATATATGTATAACATATATATAATATATATATGTATTTAAAAGCTATTATTTGAAACCTATTTTCAGAGAGCATTGCTTAAAAAAGAGTTAAAAGAAATTAGCCAAACCAGGCTAATGCTCTACTTATCCTTTGATACTCACAAATATTCCCGAAAAATATTTGTTTTTCATCCATGTTTGCCATCTATCTCTACCACCTTAAACTTTTTATGTTAATAGGATCAATAATTTTAGATGATGATTTTCAATTTTTTAGGACTCCAAATACTAATAGATAGTTATTAGGAAATTTAAAGGTCTTGTCCTACAAATGTTTCAAACTACTTTATATCTTGACCGATTATTTACTATTCAGATACATTATTTTATTTTAATTTCATTGTAAGTTACTTCTTTCCTGAAATATAATGTAGATATGTATATGAAGAACTTGGTTAAAAGTATATTTTCATACTATTACAATACATATGTTTATATTTTATGTATATAAATTTTCTTGAGGCAACTGAAGTTGAAATTTCATTATTAATACGTTATCTAATAGTATTTAGGTAAAAACAAATAACTGATGAATAACCATTGTTTTCCAGTACTTGCCTATTTTGTAACTTAATCTAAGTACCAGTTATTATAAATTGCACAAATGTATTATTACTCATTTTAAGTTCTTATCTGCATGTCATTTCTCATACCAAGTTTGCTCCTTGGAATTGCCTTAACTCTCTTCACTGAAGAGTTTCTTCCAAAGCCTTAAAAACTTTCTACCAGAAAGAACATCCTCTGTGAAGTCTTCCTAGTGGTTGATCACCACATTCATTTAATCTATTCTCTATTTAGCTCTCATAGCACAGTTCATCACAAACAGTAAATAACTAAAAATGCTTTCTGAATTTTGGTCAATGATGTTGTTTTACATAAATAAATTTGCAAATGTTTTGTTTCCCAGTAATTCTATATATAGTTCCATCTCACATTACTTATTAAAATGGCATTTCCCAAAATGTTTAATGTACAGAAAATTAAATCAAATAATAATGTATATAAATTAGTTGTTGATACACTTCTGTTGCATTTCATGCAAACTACTTGAGGATCTGTGATGATCCTCAAAAGGCTGAAAGGGAATTAAAAATCCATGACCTTATCAGACTGTTGGAAGAAAAAAAAATATGGGTTTTAAAGTCAAATTGGCATTGGTGTGGTTTTGAGGAATTACTTAAACTCATGAGACAGTTATCTCATCTGTAAAATAAGAATCACTAATCAGCCTTCCTTCTTTTTATAAAGATTACTTTTCTCTCCTCTCTGGTAGTCTTTGAGTTCGTCCAAGCCATTGTCTGAAAGTTTCATCATCCCTATCCCAGTGCAGAATTTAACACCTAAAAATGACTCAATATATGAGTGAGAATAAAAGGCGAATAATGAGATTTTTAATGCCCATGAGAGGAAGAAGTAATTCATAGGTCTGATACCATTAAGGAAGGACTCCCAGTAAATATGAGTATTGAGCGTGACACCAGAGTGTGTATGGGACTGAAAAAAAAGGAAAGAATATTTCAGTTTTGCTTCCTCTAGGCCAAACGTAGACTTTTGTGGTAACTACATGAAAGCATCTTCCGCATGTAAAAGTTCCTAAAATGTTCATTAATCAATATGTTTATGATGAATTTTTCTAGATATGTCAAATCAGTGCAGGATATATGTTTGTCTAGCCTAATGAGTAGAAGTACTTTAAATTTCTGATCAGTATGCTTGCAATGCCAGGATTAAAAAATAGAAATTAATTACTTATAAGTATTCTTTGCCTCTTTTTTTTTTTCTCCATCTCTCCTATTTTGAATCAATTTGAAGCAGAAAGCATAGGGACAGTGTTTCATAAGTCATTGTGCCCTCTTGTGGTAATTCGATTTGGCAGCAGAAACACTGAAGAATCTTGCAGGAAGACAAGAGGCTGCTGGACCCTCTACCCATCCTGCCTGTAACAGATGATGCTCCCCTAGGCATGAAAGCCAAAGTAGCCACTAACCCATCTGAAATTACAGGTACATAATAAAGAGAGAAATTCGACAGAACTAAAAACAGTTCAATTGTACCCACACTTTCTGAAAAAGCATTTTGCTTTTAGAAGCTGCATAACCGTTGGCTACTTACTTAATTGTCCTGAGCATCACTGGCCTCTTTTTGAAAATGAAGATATTCTTCTATCCAAACAATTCCACAGGAACGCTGTAAAGATGTCATAGGTTATTTTTTATTAAAGTGTTTCATTATCTAAGTGAACAAAATAAAAGGGCATATGATCGTTACATTTCATGACACATATTATATATATATATATGCCATAAAAATGTGTAAGTTCAAATAAGATGCATTTAAGTGTATTCATAACTTGCATACACTTATTGGATATTGAATATCCAATAGCATAACTTTTTTATTATTGACTAGAAATATTGATAACTTTTAGCACAGAAAAATATTAAAGTTGAGAAAATAAACTACTGTATTTTGTGTATAGTTAGATCTACTGTTAAAAGAAAGGTTTTAGACAAAATAAATTTAGCAAAGCCTGTTTAAGCAAATTTATGAATCAAACAGCACAAAGAACCAAGAGAGGTTCAGACAGCTCCGCCCAGCGCATGGGAAGGCAGTATTTATAAATGAAATAAGGAAGCGTACACATAAATAGCCTGAGTGGTCGGTTGCAGCTGAGTGTTGACTTTCTTTATGGGTGTGATGCATTTGCCTTATATGGACATGGCTTGAGCATTTGGCAGCCTGTGATTGGCTGAAGCTCATCTCATGTAAATGACTGAGACACAGCTACTTGTTACAAGATTCTATTCTTAAATTAGGCTGCGGTTTGCTACAAATTGATTCAAGAGAAGAGGCAGCATTAGGCCACATTTAATTTAACACTATATACCTACTCCTTCACTAAATATATACAAACCAAATAAAACAAGAACTTCAATTCAGAAAAAACAGATTAATTTAGCAAAGAACATTGAGGTAATTATTAGATGTGTTTTTATTTATTTATTCAGCAAGTGATTAAAAATAATATGGCAGTCTCTGCTTATCAAGGGTTTTGTTTTTCAGGGTTTCAGTTACTGCTGTACAGTAAAATAAGATATTATGAGAGAGAGAAAGATACACCATAGTCACATAATTTTTAAAATAGTATGTTATAATTATTCCATTTTGTTACTAGTTAATCTCTTATTGTGCCTAATTTACATATTAAACTTTATCATAAGTATGTATGGGGAAAAGCATAGTGCATATAGGGTTCAGTACTATTTGTGGTACTATTCTGGCATCCACTGGGTGTCTTGGAGCATATCTCCAAGGATAAGGAGGGATTACTGTACCCTTTGTGCAAAACATTAGTCTAGGAGTAGGGAAAACATGGTGAGTTCCCACATGAAGCTAATGTTTTAGGAAATAAACATAAATAAATAATTATATTACAAGTGTAAAGATAGAACTGTAGTAAATGCCAGAACATGAAATATATAGATATGAGAAAATTGAATAAAGAACATTTTATTAGTTCAGAAAATCCTGAAAAGGTGATGCCTGTGTTGAAATCTAAAAGAATAACAAGCCTTGTAAGAGCAAAGGATTAAGGATGGATTTGGGAGAAAGAGAAATATGATAGGAAAAAGCAGTTTTTAGTGGGGGAAAATACACATTGAAAGATTGAAAAGATCAGTAAGCTAGAGAAAATAATAGCTTTAGACAAGCAGGAAAGCTCAGACTTTAAGAATACTTTTATTTTCAGACTTGTTCTTTTTATAATTTTAATTATATAGTTTATTCCCGGAGTTCTGTAAAAAAAAAAAATAACTTCAAAAATCAGCTGGAAAAAAAGAGGGAATTCAAAACAACCTACTCCACCCCAACACACATTTGCACAAATGCACACTCACAAAATTACACTCCTTTACCTGTTCATCGAGTGTAGTGATTTTTTTGTTTGTTTGTTTTTTGAGATGGAGTCTCGCTCTATTGCCCAGGCTGGAGTGCAGTGCTGTGATCTTGTGATCTCAGCTCACTGCAACCTCTACTTCCTGGGTTCAACTGATTCTCCTGCCTCGGCCTCCAAGTAGCTGGGACTACAGACATGCGTCACCAGGCCAGATTAATTTTTTTTTTTTAGAGACAGGGTTTTACCATGTTGCCCAGGTTGGTCTCGAACCCCTGACCTCAAGCAGTCTGCCCACCTCAGCCTTCCAAAGTGCTGGGATTACAAGCTTGAGCTGCTGTGCCCGGCCATGAGTAATGAAATGTTTTAAGAGAAAATTGAGAATAAATTTGTCTTTGCTATCTATTGTTTGAGCATATTCTTAATCAGATAAATCTATGGTTACATGCTATGTAGAAAATGCATTTATCACTTGTTTATTCCCCTCCCTCAGAGGATGGGCTGGATCTAGTTAGTGAATTGCTTCTAACAAATAGAACCTGGCTAAAGTGATGAGGTGTCTCTTTTGTAATTAGATTCCAAAAGACAGTGATTTCATCTTGCTGGCACTCTCTCCCTGGATCTCAAGTAAGACTGATAGAAAGGGTCACCTGCCAGGGAATTGAGGGCAGCCTCTGGCCAGTGGCGAGTGGGACCTGACGACCCTACTGGCTTACAGCTCCAAAGGAACTGAGTCCTGTCAGCAACCATTGAGTAGCTCAGAAACAGCCCTTGCCCCAGTCAAACACTGAAATGAATTTGGCCTCAGTCAGCGTGGTGATTGCAGCCTCATCAAGGCTGCAAGGTGAGTACTCACGCGAAGTCCCTAGTTTGCCTGGACTGAGGTTTCCTAGGGTGCAGACTTTCTATTTTAAAATTGGGAACGTCCTGGGCAAGCCCAGATAAGTTGATTATCCTGTTTGTAACAAAACCTCAGCCAAAGAACCCACAGGGATTGTTAGATAATAAATTTACATTGTTTTAAGCTGCTCAATGTGAGCACAGTGTGTTACAAAGCAAAATAAAACTAAGACAAATATTCAAGCCTCATCCCAAATGTCAGCTCTTAGAGGAAAACGTCGGACTCTCAAATACCAGCATGGAGACCCCTCCTCAGATCTTCCACAGTATCCTGTACCTCTCTTTGTCAAAGCATCCAAAAATACCATCTCATAATTGTCTGCTTATTTTTCTTGCTGTTCCACTAGGGTAAGATCACTTTGCTAGTGGAAATCTCCAAGGGCAACTTTGTAATATTGCCAGAGTAGATTTTGAAACAGAATGTATGTGCACATATGATCTAGTTAGGTGACCTAACACTTTTCTGCATACCAGAAAAGATGACACTACTTGGGGACACCGCTTACTAGGACTAAAAATACTTTAGCTCAATTCAATTTTGATCTTCTAAGAGTTATCCATAGATTTATTATATCATTTTCATGGTTATGAAGTAGATAAAAACTTAATCATTGTTAAAGGCAAAGCTAAAATCTAAACCTCTTACTATATATTTAAAAGAACATGATTAAGATGTAAAAGAATATGGATTTCGTGGTCAAGGATATTCTAGAATAAACTGTGTTTAAGTAACAAGAAATCTATAATAAAGTCAGTTTAAATAGTTGTTCTGATTACATTCACATAGAAATAACTTCAAAGTCAATTCTTATTTCATTAATAATATTGGAAAATAAATTTTGTATAACAATGCCTGACTAAAGGAAGCAGATATGACAAAATAATTAAACTTTGTAAAATTCTAATTTTATCTCTCATGAGTGAATAGTCTTCCTCAGACATCTGAAAATAGGGTTTTGCAGCAGATGATACTATATTCTCTAAATTTAGTTGACTAAAACACTATGTTACATGATTAGTATTGAATTCAGTCTCTGTGGGCCACTTAGCTCGTGTTCATACCACGGCTTTTGTTTGAGTTCCTGGGAATTGCCCTTCCAATCTGTGCGTACAATCATGCTTTAACCAAAACATGCAGAGCGTGGCTAAAATAATGTGCTAGTAACATATTTCCACACAACGAAAACACTTAATGTTTTCTATTCTCTGTTTCTCTTAAATGTTTTTATGTAATCTGGGTTAATTATTATAGGCTTTCCAAATACCGTCTAATTGGAGAATGTACATTTTCCAATTTCTAAACAAATGTTTATCAACCTCCTATGTTAATTAAGAACTCTATTGCAACATGGTGAGACTCCATTTCTACAAAAAGAAAAAAAAAATTAGTCAGGTGTGGTGGTATGCACCTGCAGTTCCAGCTACTCAGGAGGTCGAGGCAAGAGGATCACTTAAGCACAAAAATTCGTGGTTGCAGTGAGCCGTGGTTGTTCCATGGCACTCCAGTCTGGGCAATAGAGCAAGGTCCTGTTTAAAAAAAAAAATAGAACTCTACCTACCTACAAATTCAAATTCAATCTCCAGATTGTCAGATTTGTTGGCTGGATGGTTTTTGGCTTCAGTTAGTGAGTTTTCTTCTACTGTTTTTTTTCATGGAAGAATGTGGAAAATAAAAAAGTAATAAAATAAAAATGAAAGATGTACTAAGGGGAGAGAGTCATGAGCAGTTAGAGGAAACTGGTATCATATAGAAATGAAGCAAATAGAGCAAAAGAGAATGAACATGTTTGTCTCTCATAAAATTTAAGGAAGCAGTTACTACTACATTACAGTGAGATGTTCCATTCAGTGAGCTGTCTATTACAAAACAGAGCAAACTTTTTGAGCTGCCTAGAGCATAAAGTATAATGAATATTCAACACTTACAGCCTTATAAGAGTCAAATCTTCACGTGTTTATCATACCTAAAACCTTATTTGCAGTCTTGTGCTGAAAATAGGAGGTTGGCTAATAGTGTAAATACTTTAACGAGTTTTTGAGTTATGATACAAGTGTTGTCATGTGCAATACAAAAGCTTATTTTGTTTGTAAAACAATCATATGTCTAGTTGTCATGTGAAAAATTGCATGATACTTCTAGACTTTGGTGTTCTTCTGATCCCTTGCACTTTCTATAGAATTTGCAATCTTCATCTCATACAATCTAAAAACTACCAAGGGATCGACAATGAATAAAGCTGTAAAATATATTCATTTCTAAAAAGGCTATGTAAAAATCTTACTTATGGATTAATTTTTGGTTCAAAGACAGCTATTCATTTTCTTGTGTCAAAATGACCTGTATTTTAGCAGACATGTCAGAAAACATTTTCTCTATGTTATCTACTATTTAATTAGCAGTTAGTCATCAATTGTAACATGTATGTTACAGTACAGTATATTTAGAAAGTTGGAAATTTAATCTCAAAAACAGATTTTATTACAGACATTGAGTCATATGGCATTCGATATAAAACAGATTACATGTGGGGAGTGTCAACAGCATCCAAATTGAGGATGCACATGGCTAATTGAGTGGGACTAGACCTTATTACTCATTTTAGCTTCCCGTCTATGTGTTACAGGTAATGACATTTTTACTATAGACTATTATTATTATTTTCTGAGAGAGGTTCTCACTCTGTCCCCTAGGATGAACTGCAGTGGTACAATCACAAGTCACTGTAGCTTCAGTCTCCGAAGTTCAAGTCATCCTTCCACCTCAGCATCCTGAGTAGCTGGGACCACGGATGCATGCCAGCACACCCAACTAACTTTTAGAGTCAGGCCTTTACTGCATATTCTTGAATTAAATATAGCCAAAACCATGAGTTAATTTTATACTTACACTTTTCTTAAAGGAAATATAGCTTTTTTTGCTAAATTACGTAATACTTTAAATATCAAAAGCAGTGATCAACCCAAGATCACTCTAAGAGATTGGGTTCAGGATAAGAAAATCAAGATATTGGGGGGCGGAGCAAGATGGCCGAATAGGAACAGCTCCCGTCTCCAACTCCCAGCGCCAGCGACACAGAAGACCGGTGATTTCTGCATTTTCAACTGAGGTACTGGGTTCATCTCACTGGGGAGTGCTGGACCATCGGTGCTGGTCAGCTGGGAAGCGCAAGGGGGAAGGGAATCCCTTTTCCTAGCCAGGGGAACTGAGACACACAACACCTGGAAAATCGGGTAACTCCCACCCCAATATTGCGCTTTAAGCAAACAGGCACACCAGGAGATCATATCCCACACCTGGCCGGGAGGGTCCCACGCCCACGGAGCCTCCCTCATTGCTAGCACAGCAGTCTGTGATCTACCGGCAAGGCAGCAGCGAGGCTGGGGGAGGGGCGCCCGCCATTGCTGAGGCTTAAGTAGGTAAACAAAGCTGCTGGGAAGCTCCAACTGGGTGGAGCTCACAGCAGCTCAAGGAAACCTGCCTGTCTCTGTAGACTCCACCTCTGGGGACAGGGCACAGCTACACAACAACAACAACAACAAAAAAAAAGCAGCAGAAAGCTCTGCAGACACAAACGACTCTGTCTGACAGCTTTGAAGAGAGCAGTGGATCTCCCAACACGGAGGTTGAGATCTGAGAAGGGACAGACTGCCTGCTCAAGTGGGTCCCTGACCCCTGAGTAGCCTAACTGGGAGACATCCCCCACTAGGGGCAGTCTGACACCCCACACCTCGGAGTACACCCCTGAGAGGAAGCTTCCAAAGCAAGAATCAGGTACACTCGCTGTTCAGAAATATTCTATCTTCTGCAGCCTCTGCTGCTGATACCCAGGCAAACAGGGTCTGGAGTGGACCTCAAGCAATCTCCAACAGACCTACAGCTGAGGGTCCTGACTGATAGAAGGAAAACTATCAAACAGGAAGGACACCTACACCAAAACCCCATCAGTACATCACCATCATCAAAGACCAGAGGCAGATAAAACCACAAAGATGGGGAAAAAGCAGGGCAGAAAAGCTGGAAATTCAAAAAATAAGAGCACATCTCCCCCGGCAAAGGAGCGCAGCTCATCGCCAGCAACGGATCAAAGCTGGACGGAGAATGACTTTGACGAGATGAGAGAAGAAGGCTTCAGTCCATCAAATTTCTCAGAGCTAAAGGAGGAATTACGTACCCAGCGCAAAGAAACTAAAAATCTTGAAAAAAAAGTGGAAGAATTGACGGCTAGAGTAATTAATGCAGAGAAGGTCATAAACGAAATGAAAGAGATGAAAACCATGACACGAGAAATACGTGACAAATGCACAAGCTTCAGTAACCGACTTGATCAACTGGAAGAAAGAGTATCAGCGATTGAGGATCAAATGAATGAAATGAAGCGAGAAGAGAAACCAAAAGAAAAAAGAAGAAAAAGAAATGAACAAAGCCTGCAAGAAGTATGGGATTATGTAAAAAGACCAAATCTACGTCTGATTGGGGTGCCTGAAAGTGAGGGGGAAAATGGAACCAAGTTGGAAAACACTCTTCAGTATATCATCCAGGAGAACTTCCCCAACCTAGTAGGGCAGGCCAACATTCAAATCCAGGAAATACAGAGAACGCCACAAAGATACTCCTCGAGAAGAGCAACTCCAAGACACATAATTGCCAGATTCACCAAAGTTGAAATGAAGGAAAAAATCTTAAGGGCAGCCAGAGAGAAAGGTCGGGTTACCCACAAAGGGAAGCCCATCAGACTCACAGCAGATCTCTCGGCAGAAACTCTACAAGCCAGAAGACAGTGGGGGCCAATATTCAACATTCTTAAAGAAAAGAATTTTCAACCCAGAATTTCATATCCAGCCAAACTAAGTTTCATAAGTGAAGGAGAAATAAAATCCTTTACAGATAAGCAAATGCTTAGAGATTTTGTCACCACTAGGCCTGCCTTACAAGAGACCCTGAAGGAAGCACTCAACATGGAAAGGAACAACCGGTACCAGCCATTGCAAAAACATGCCAAAATGTAAAGACCATCGAGGCTAAGAAGAAACTGCATCAACTAACGAGCAAAATAACCAGTTAATATCATAATGGCAGGATCAAGTTCACACATAACAATCTTAACCTTAAATGTAAATGGACTAAATGCTCCAATGAAAAGACACAGACTGGCAAACTGGATAAAGAGTCAAGACCCATCAGTCTGCTGTATTCAGGAGACCCATCTCACACGCAGAGACATACATAGGCTCAAAATAAAGGGATGGAGGAAGATTTACCAAGCAAATGGAGAACAAAAAAAAGCGGGGGTTGCAATCCTAGTCTCTGATAAAACAGACTTTAAACCATCAAAGATCAAAAGAGACAAAGAAGGCCGTTACATAATGGTAAAGGGATCAATTCAACAGGAAGAGCTAACTATCCTAAATATATATGCACCCAATACAGGAGCACCCAGATTCATAAAGCAAGTCCTTAGAGACTTACAAAGAGACTTAGACTCCCATACAATAATAATGGGAGACTTCAACACTCCACTGTCAACATTAGACAGATCAACAAGACAGAAAGTTAACAAGGATATCCAGGAATTGAACTCATCTCTGCAGCAAGCAGACCTAATAGACATCTATAGAACTCTCCACCCCAAATCAACAGAATATACATTCTTCTCAGCACCACATCGTACTTACTCCAAAATTGACCATATAATTGGAAGTAAAGCACTCCTCAGCAAATGTACAAGAACAGAAATTATAACAAACTGTCTCTCAGACCACAGTGCAATCAAACTAGAACTCAGGACTAAGAAACTCAATCAAAACCGCTCAACTACATGGAAACTGAACAATCTGCTCCTGAATGACTACTGGGTACATAACGAAATGAAGGCAGAAATAAAGATGTTCTTTGAAACCAATGAGAACAAAGATACAACATACCAGAATCTCTGGGACACATTTAAGGCAGTGTGTAGAGGGAAATTTATAGCACTAAATGCCCACAAGAGAAAGCAGGAAAGATCAAAAATTGACACTCTAACATCGCAATTAAAAGAACTAGAGAAGCAAGAGCAAACACATTCCAAAGCTAGCAGAAGGCAAGAAATAACTAAGATCAGAGCAGAACTGAAGGAGATAGAGACACAAAAAACCCTCCAAAAAATCAATGAATCCAGGAGTTGGTTTTTTTGAAAAGATCAACAAAATTGACAGACCACTAGCAAGACTAATAAAGAAGAAAAGAGAGAAGAATCAAATCGACGCAATTAAAAATGATAAAGGGGATATCACCACCGACCCCACAGAAATACAAACTACCATCAGAGAATACTATAAACACCTCTACGCAAATAAACTGGAAAACCTAGAAGAAATGGATAATTTCCTGGACACTTACACTCTTCCAAGACTAAACCAGGAAGAAGTTGAATCCCTGAATAGACCAATAGTAGGCTCTGAAATTGAGGCAATAATTAATAGCCTACCAACCAAAAAAAGTCCAGGACCAGATGGATTCACAGCTGAATTCTACCAGAGGTATAAGGAGGAGTTGGTACCGTTCCTTCTGAAACTATTCCAATCAATAGAAAAAGAGGGAATCCTCCCTAACTCATTTTATGAGGCCAACATCATCCTGATACCAAAGCCTGGCAGAGACACAACAAAAAAAGAGAATTTTAGACCAATATCCCTGATGAACATCGATGCAAAAATCCTCAATAAAATACTGGCAAACCGGATTCAACAACACATCAAAAAGCTTATCCACCATGATCAAGTGGGCTTCATCCCTGGGATGCAAGGCTGGTTCAACATTCGCAAATCAATAAACATAATCCAGCATATAAACAGAACCAAAGACAAGAACCACATGATTATCTCAATAGATGCAGAAAAGGCTTTTGACAAAATTCAACAGCCCTTCATGCTAAAAACGCTCAATAAATTCGGTATTGATGGAACGTACCTCAAAATAATAAGAGCTATTTATGACAAACCCACAGCCAATATCATACTGAATGGGCAAAAACTGGAAAAATTCCCTTTGAAAACTGGCACAAGACAGGGATGCCCTCTCTCACCACTCCTATTCAACATAGTGTTGGAAGTTCTGGCTAGGGCAATTAGGCAAGAGAAAGAAATCAGGGGTATTCAGTTAGGAAAAGAAGAAGTCAAATTGTCCCTGTTTGCAGATGACATGATTGTATATTTAGAAAACCCCATTGTCTCAGCCCAAAATCTCCTTAAGCTGATAAGCAACTTCAGCAAAGTCTCAGGGTACAAAATTAATGTGCAAAAATCACAAGCATTCTTATACACCAATAACAGACAAACAGAGAGCCAAATCATGAATGAACTTCCATTCACAATTGCTTCAAAGAGAATCAAATACCTAGGAATCCAACTTACAAGGGATGTAAAGGACCTCTTCAAGGAGAACTACAAACCACTGCTCAGTGAAATAAAAGAGGACACAAACAAATGGAAGAACATACCATGCTCATGGATAGGAAGAATCAATATCGTGAAAATGGCCATACTGCCCAAGGTAATTTATAGATTCAATGCCATCCCCATCAAGCTACCAATGAGTTTCTTCACAGAATTGGAAAAAACTGCTTTAAAGTTCATATGGAACCAAAAAAGAGCCCGCATCTCCAAGACACTCCTAAGTCAAAAGAACAAAGCTGGAGGCATCACGCTACCTGACTTCAAACTATACTACAAGGCTACAGTAACCAAAACAGCATGGTACTGGTACCAAAACAGAGATATAGACCAATGGAACAGAACAGAGTCCTCAGAAATAATACCACACATCTACAGCCATCTGATCTTTGACAAACCTGAGAAAAACAAGAAATGGGGAAAGGATTCCCTATTTAATAAATGGTGCTGGGAAAATTGGCTAGCCATAAGTAGAAAGCTGAAACTGGATCCTTTCCTTACTCCTTATACGAAAATTAATTCAAGATGGATTAGAGACTTAAATGTTAGACCTAATACCATAAAAATCCTAGAGGAAAATCTAGGTAGTACCATTCAGGACATAGGCATGGGCAAAGACTTCATGTCTAAAACACCAAAAGCAACGGCAGCAAAAGC
>NC_037681.1:33522872-33578328 GCF_003255815.1 Theropithecus gelada | reverse complement strand
AGGCTCTGAAATTGAGGCAATAATTAATAGCCTACCAACCAAAAAAAGTCCAGGACCAGATGGATTCACAGCTGAATTCTACCAGAGGTATAAGGAGGAGTTGGTACCATTCCTTCTGAAACTATTCCAATCAATAGAAAAAGAGGGAATCCTCCCTAACTCATTTTATGAGGCCAACATCATCCTGATACCAAAGCCTGGCAGAGACACAACAAAAAAAGAGAATTTTAGACCAATATCCCTGATGAACATCGATGCAAAAATCCTCAATAAAATACTGGCAAACCGGATTCAACAACACATCAAAAAGCTTATCCACCATGATCAAGTGGGCTTCATCCCTGGGATGCAAGGCTGGTTCAACATTCGCAAATCAATAAACATAATCCAGCATATAAACAGAACCAAAGACAAGAACCACATGATTATTTCAATAGATGCAGAAAAGGCTTTTGACAAAATTCAACAGCCCTTCATGCTAAAAACGCTCAATAAATTCGGTATTGATGGAACGTACCTCAAAATAATAAGAGCTATTTATGACAAACCCACAGCCAATATCATACTGAATGGGCAAAAACTGGAAAAATTCCCTTTGAAAACTGGCACAAGACAGGGATGCCCTCTCTCACCACTCCTATTCAACATAGTGTTGGAAGTTCTGGCTAGGGCAATCAGGCAAGAGAAAGAAATCAAGGGTATTCAGTTAGGAAAAGAAGAAGTCAAATTGTCCCTCTTTGCAGATGACATGATTGTATATTTAGAAAACCCCATTGTCTCAGCCCAAAATCTCCTTAAGCTGATAAGCAACTTCAGCAAAGTCTCAGGATACAAAATTAATGTGCAAAAATCACAAGCATTCTTATACACCAGTAACAGACAAACAGAGAGCCAAATCATGAATGAACTTCCATTCACAATTGCTTCAAAGAGAATAAAATACCTAGGAATCCAACTTACAAGGGATGTAAAGGACCTCTTCAAGGAGAACTACAAACCACTGCTCAGTGAAATAAAAGAGGACACAAACAAATGGAAGAACATACCATGCTCATGGATAGGAAGAATCAATATCGTGAAAATGGCCATACTGCCCAAGGTAATTTATAGATTCAATGCCATCCCCATCAAGCTACCAATGAGTTTCTTCACAGAATTGGAAAAAACTGCTTTAAAGTTCATATGGAACCAAAAAAGAGCCCGCATCTCCAAGACAATCCTAAGTCAAAAGAACAAAGCTGGAGGCATCACGCTACCTGACTTCAAACTATACTACAAGGCTACAGTAACCAAAACAGCATGGTACTGGTACCAAAACAGAGATATAGACCAATGGAACAGAACAGAGTCCTCAGAAATAATACCACACATCTACAGCCATCTGATCTTTGACAAACCTGAGAGAAACAAGAAATGGGGAAAGGATTCCCTATTTAATAAATGGTGCTGGGAAAATTGGCTAGCCATAAGTAGAAAGCTGAAACTGGATCCTTTCCTTACTCCTTATACGAAAATTAATTCAAGATGGATTAGAGACTTAAATGTTAGACCTAATACCATAAAAATCCTAGAGGAAAACCTAGGTAGTACCATTCAGGACATAGGCATGGGCAAAGACTTCATGTCTAAAACACCAAAAGCAACGGCAGCAAAAGCTAAAATTGACAAATGGGATCTAATTAAACTAAAGAGCTTCTGCACAGCAAAAGAAACTACCATCAGAGTGAACAGGCAACCTACAGAATGGGAGAAAATTTTTGCAATCTACTCATCTGACAAAGGGCTAATATCCAGAACCTACAAAGAACTCAAACAAATTTACAAGAAAAAAACAAACAACCCCATCAAAAAGTGGGCAAAGGATATGAACAGACATTTCTCAAAAGAAGACATTCATACAGCCAACAGACATATGAAAAAATGCTCATCATCACTGGCCATCAGAGAAATGCAAATCAAAACCACAATGAGATACCATCTCACACCAGTTAGAATGGCGATCATTCAAAAGTCAGGAAACAACAGGTGCTGGAGAGGATGTGGAGAAATAGGAACACTTTTACACTGTTGGTGGGATTGTAAACTAGTTCAACCATTATGGAAAACAGTATGGCGATTCCTCAAGGATCTAGAACTAGATGTACCATATGACCCAGCCATCCCATTACTGGGGATATACCCAAAGGATTATAAATTATGCTGCTATAAAGACACATGCACACGTATGTTTATTGCAGCACTATTCACAATAGCAAAGACTTGGAATCAACCCAAATGTCCATCAGTGACAGATTGGATTAAGAAAATGTGGCATATATACACCATGGAATACTATGCAGCCATAAAAAAGGATGAGTTTGTGTCCTTTGTAGGGACATGGATGCAGCTGGAATCCATCATTCTTAGCAAACTATCACAAGAACAGAAAACCAAACACCGCATGTTCTCACTCATAGGTGGGAACTGAACAATGAGATCACTTGGACTCGGGAAGGGGAACATCACACACCGGGGCCTATCATGGGGAGGGGGGAGGGGGGAGGGATTGCATTGGGAGTTATACCTGATGTAAATGACGAGTTGATGGGTGCAGTAGACCAACATGGCACAAGTATACATATGTAACAAACCTGCACGTTATGCACATGTACCCTACAACTTAAAGTATAATAATAATAAATTAATTAAAAAAAAAAAGAAAATCAAGATATTTGAAATTCAGACACATTTATGAAATTTTCATGTTAAGAATAAAGTAAATAAATTTCATTGTTAATAAAAGGAAGGATTAGCTGTGGCAATAGAAAAGGTGTTTCCTTCCACTTTTCTCTAAATATCTATGTTTTGGCTGAATCGTTAAGTTTGTGGGCATTCAATGTTTTGTTTCCTAAATTCTATATTTAAAAAGGGTGTGTCTTGAACACTCTCCGAAACTAAATATATCCTGCTCATAGTCTAAGTCCCAGTTTAAAGGCTCCTGCTTCTAGCAAAATTTCTTGTTTTTTCAAATATCCTGGATGTTTATGGGACACAGTACTTAAATATTTATAGGATACAGTCCTCTATTATTTCTTGCTACTGATTTCAGGTACCTATTGAGTTATTCATCTATTAAGAAGCATAGTTTTCAAATTTAGATAGGCATAAAACTACCTTGGCTGCTTATCTACAATGCAGATTTCTGATGCACATTCCTGGAAAAATTTAACAGATCTAGGATGATATCCAGTAATCTCCATGTCTAATAAGACCAGGTAACCATCTTATCAAATTTAACTGTACTTGATTTCATGCAAATAGTATTTTTCCTATTTCTTTCAAACATATTGTGATGACTTTATTTTTCTGCTCCAGTCCAAAAATCTCATGTATTTTCTCTAATTATTTTCACTACCTTGTGACATGGCCTGGCATCTTAGAAACACTCAGTAAAAAAAAAAAAAATAGTAGGCTATAGCTATTTTATTTCGATCTTCATTTGTGTACTATGCAAATTTTTTCTTAAGTATGCCATAAGCATTCTGTTTTACAACCATAATTACCTCATTGAATTAAATTTAATTCTGTAATTATATGGATTTAATTCTTACAAGTTTTTTTAAAGCTTTATTTCTACATGCATGTATATTTGTATATTGTTTAATAGGCTTATGTTTTCAAATCAATTTTTCAGTAAAGCTACATGTATAATAAAATTCTTAAGAAGTTGTGCATTTAAAAATGTCTTCTCTTGCATTTACTCATTAACATTATGTGAAGGAATATAAAATTTGGAAGTCACATAATGTGTTTCCCTCAAAGTGTGCTAAATATTTATCTTACATTATTTTACTAACGAGAAGTAACTCAAAAGTCATTTATTTTTCTCTTTCAAATTTAGCTACAGCATTTTTTGTAGTGTAAGATGTTGCACCTTTTACTATAAAGTTTAGTTCACTAATGATATATAGTGTTGTGGTTGTAAATTTTATTTTTCTGGAGTACATTGAGTAACACCTATCTAAACATCCATGCCTTCATTTTAGTATCATTTTCTTTTATGTTTGACATTATCATAACATTTCATTTGATATATTTTCTTAAATTTATATAAATTATCTTCATGTGCGTATTTGTCTGTTTTCCATTTCTCTCATTTTTCCTCAAATCACATCAATTTCTTTGTTAATTCCCTTTATCATTGCGATTCTCACAAGTCTCTTCTACAGGTAATTTCTTTACATTTTGATTTGAGTAAACAAAATGAGCATAGCAATGGTATTAACTTTTACCATAATGTAAATACTTAGCTATGCCAGTTCCCTGTTTTTTGAGCTCATGTTTTTTTCTTCATTTATGTTTAATCAAGTATTTTATCCTGTCTATGTCTTCTTTGATTTTCCTAAAGGGAAATATAGTTACATTTTAAGTCATTTCTCTATTCCCTAACATATACTTTTTAAAATTCTTGTTTCTCAGTATTTTGAATATTATTTCTTATGTCTTTTAAAAAATACACCAATCCCTGTGTTGTTTTAAGTTTGTGAGATCATGAGTGTGTGTGCTTGCATGCACATGTAGGTACATGATATTTGTACTTTTGTTAAATCGATTTTGAATGGGTTAAATTCTATGAGTCTTTGTCATTCTATTTGCTATAAACCATACATGAGTGGTGGAACCTATATAAATTCCTTAATTCTTTATCCAAAGACTTCAGACTTTTATTATTTGATTCTGAGTTGCAAGGTTGAATGTTTTTTGCTCATTTTAGTTTTATGCTAGTTTTAACCCATCAACTACACAAGAATGGAACTTTGGATATTCACAATGCAAAACTTTCTATGCTTGCTCTTTTTTTCTTTCTTTCTTTCTTTTTTTTTTCTTTCTTTTTTTTTTTTTTTTTTTTGCAATCTGCTAATGTATACTTATTCTAAATCTGTCAGTGAAATGCAACCTTCAGTGATGATGGAGTGGTCCCTCTCTTAATTTAATCGTATATATTTTGCTATTAGAAGCCTTAGATTTCATGGTAAGAAGAAAATAATAGTTTTCTGCATTAGAATATTATTTCCTATGTTCAGCTCACTTTATCTGCAGCTACAAACCTGATTCCATGCTTACTTGGGCAAATATTTAGCCTTGTTCTTTCCAATGATATCAATTTTGCCAACATAAAAATTGCTTACAAACATGGAATTTTGCTTTTATCTCTGCCTTCCTTACTTTCCATTATGAATAAAATAGGCCTACGTGTTGACTCCAAATCTGAACTCTTTAACTTAGAGGTTCATAGTAAGGCTCTTATAAACTCTTCTTGGCTCTCATATAAGGTAATGTAAAAGTTGCCCTCTTCCTGTTCTCTTGCTGAAATTATTCTGGGTTTTAGGATGACTTTTCAAATTCTGCAATATGAAACTCTGGTCACCACCACTTTTAATATAGATGACTTCTTTTCTAAATTGTTTTCTATTGTTGTGTGTTTTGCAGATGTATTTCAGGGCTTGAATTTGATCAACTGAAGGCAATATCTATGTCATAAGTACTGAAAGGAAGATAAATACCCAGAAAAGTTTACGCTGGGCACAGCTGGATCTGGGCCCGACACGCAGTTATCAGTTTCCATATCCTGCACGAGGCTCACAATAGTGTGAGGGCTGTCATAAGGAAGTTCTTTGCCCAACTCCTTAGTTCTGATGGAGCATGAGAATGTCCACGCCTCACACACCTCCCAGCAATTTTAGGGACCAACTTCAGGCCACCAATGGTGTAGCCACAGCATAGAATGAACTTCTCCATGACAGGCCAACCCACCTGTGTGTCTTCTGTCTTCTCAAAAAAGCAAGTTAAAAAAAAAAGACAGTTGCAAAGTACTTTGAAGAAGTATTTTGGTTTTATTTATAGCATTACTGGTGTGTAAAGTATGTCAAATGCTATGCAAGTGTATTTATAGATTATAGATTATTTACTCCTCATAACTCTGTGAAATATGTATCATTACCCATATTTGATGTATGAAGTAACTAATGTCAAGGAAAATAAGATTTTAAAAGTTTCTCAAGGTTAAATTGTTGCAGTTAGGAAAGTTAGAATTAAAGCCTACCTGTTGAATTTATAATATCTCTGTTCTTTCTATTTTATGATAAGTTTTTTCATGCTCTAAGCTTTTTAATCTAATCCTAACAGTGGACCATTAGTGGGAGAGAGAAAGCAATCTAAAACAATAAACATTATAAAATTCATAGGTACACTAGCAAAACTACAATACTTGTCTGCATTTCATACATACATTAAAAACTAGACTATGCAGAAAAATGTAAGTAAAATGAATATAAATTTTTAAAAAGAGCTATTAAACTATTATACGTTAAATAGTTGAAGTTCTTTTGTACATTACACAAACACATAGCAGATATTTTGTTTCAAATTAATAAAAACATATTATATAAAAGTTCTTTCTGTTTATATTTAATAATTATATGTAGCATTCTAAACAAGACTTTTATATAATATTTCCAATTTTTATTAGTAGTTTGGAAAGCCATTATTTCAAGAAAATATGTAATTATTTTACTTTGGGCCTGGGAAATTTTATTACTCTTTTCTAAAAAAAGAATTTCAGTTCAGTAGAAGATTAATATAAGCATCATGCATTCATCTGTTAAATTCCAAATGAGCTCAGATATATGTCTGGGATAAGACATATGATCCAGAGAAAATTTCGAAGAGCTGCCATGATATAGGAAGATAATTGAACACATAAGAAAAATGAGAGAAATAGAGTTGATCCAGGTTCATCTATATCAGTAAAACCTAGATATTTTTAAGATGGCAATATTAATAATCTACTCAAAAGTTCTATAAAAGAAGAGTCAGTAGTACATAAAAGTTAAAGAGGATTTTATGAAGCACCATCCTAATTTTCAAAGTTCCTCTTATTAATGATGTAAAGCATATTTGGTCTAAGTTTAGATTCTGAAAATACTCAGGGTTGGGAGGAGTTTAGAGTTCACATATGCAATAACTTCATTTTAAAGATTAGGAAACTGATGCTCAGAGTGAGAAAATGCTTTGTTCTAGATGTATGCCTAAAATTTCACATTATGTAATTTTAAAATATATCAAGAAAAAGAACCTCAATGTATCAATTAATAAAAATGGATTAAGACTTACTTTGCCAGAACAGCATCATGTGGAAGCATGAGGGCTTTGGTTGAGAGGCGATGTGTACAGATATTGTCCTGCAGCCTCATTATTCTGCTGCTACTGCACATGTGCTACTACTCCTAGAAATAATATATATTAATATATATATATATATATATATATATATTTCTAAGCAAATTCTGAGAAACAAATACTCTGTAGGGCAATTTATATATGCCTTCATGATATTACATGAAAAATATGGTTCTTTTTTACACCTTAGAAAAATGTTTCAGTGGGTATACATTGTGTAACGCAGATCACTTCACCAGTGATTCTGAAAGCCCTGGTAATTCTACCTAAGCCTGCAAAGTAAGACATACTTCTTAGATGGCCTCCAATATTTCTGCTCTACATGCACTGAATAATCTCCTCCTTTGAGTAGGAAGAGGACCAGTAAAGGTGTCATTCAAGATCATTCCTGTAATTGGTTAAATTCTATGGCAAAAGCAAAGGGAATATTTTTAGAGGCAAGTAAGTTCCCAAATTTGGTGATTTTAAGTTAATTTGAAGATATTTTATCACAATGATGCTGACTTTGTCACATGGAAGCTCTAAAGAAGACTGAGGCCCCTTTTGAAGAGGAGATGCCCTCCCCATATCCCCAAAGAAGCAAACAGCCATGCTTTGTACTGCCCATAGAGATGGACTACCTCTAGTGCCTGAAAGACTGTCTGACAACGACAAGGTATTAATTCTGTCAACAACCTGAATGTTCTTATAAGACAACCTGACCTCCAGATAAGAATGCAACCCAGTCAACAACCTGTTTGCAGGCTTGTGAGACCTTGACTAGAGAACCCCAAAAACCTAGAAAATATTTGTTGTTTTTGAAAACACAATATATTTGGTTTGGGGGACATAATCGTTCATCTTCTCACTGTCAGGCACTGGATCATACTGTCAGCTCATTGCTGTTGTCCATCAGTTAATTAAAGTGCAGCAAGATGCATTTTGGATGTGCTTTCCAGCACAGGCCCCACAGTCTCTGCCCAGAGACTTGAGTTTCGATTTGCATACATAGTGTTTAACAGTTCTGTCCATGACTCCACAGCTTTGCGGCCCAGTTTACTTCATGAGTCTTTCATTTATCTGGTTCACCCATGAACTGGGATCAGACCCATTTATGGGACTTGGGACATCAAGGCCTCCAAGAAGTAGGAGATGTTGGCACAGAATTTATTTTGGGCATAGCTGTATTTGGGCCTGACAGGCAGTAATCAGCTTCCATATCTTGCAAAAAGCTCCCCATCTTAAGAGAGGTTGCCATGAGGCATTTCCTTACCCAACTCCCCAATTCTGGCATAGCATGAGAATTTCTACCCCTCACACTCCCTTCCTACACATTTAGGAAACCGCTTCAGGCTATCAGCTGTATAGCAGCAGTATGGAATTAGCTTCTTCATAACAGAGCAACCACCTGTTGCTCTGTGTCTTCTATCTTCTGTTTTCTTGTTTGATGTTGCCCTGTGGACGGTGGAAAATGGATACCATACTGATCTTGCATATGCTGTCCTGTGTAAGTAATCCATTATTTCAAGCTATTGGGCTCACTGTGACTTTTCCAGAAAATTGTATGAAACCATGATCAGCCAGCTTAGCAGATGCAATAGTTACTACTGTCTAGGCCTTGCTGGACCGTTGAAAAATGTGTCACCCAATGTGGGGTCAGGAAGGCCCCACTGGCTTTTTAGCTAAAGGGCAGCAGAGGCTGTGCGGATGAGGTTATAGGGAATTATAAGACTCTCTAGGACCTGGTAGCACATAACTCCCTCAAGCAAGCTGGAGGCGGCATCAGCATCCTCCAGTGTCCTACCTGTTAAGGGGCTGAATAGGCCGGGTTAGGGGATATGAGAAGACTTCCCAAGGTCAGATAGTGTGTGCTATCTTTAGTGATAGCATTAATTAGGAATTACCAGCCAGAGTGGGAGGGCAGTCAGTAGACCGAACAATACGAAGTAGAATTGAAAGCGGCTTCCCAAAGAGTATCTTAGTTTTTCTTAAAAGTCGATTTGTTGATGCTGGGTTTTCAGCTGGTAAAACTCAAAGTGAGTGTTACCCTGTTCTTCCTGGTGTGAAGTCGCCCCTTATGCATCCCTAATCTTTCCTTCTCCCATCATCCTATCCTAAGCAGCTCTAAGGAAGGATGCTTTCCTGCTGCTCTGGTTGCCCTGGCCGACTGGCCTCCTCTACATTCTCCTGAATTCCCTGAATTTTCAGACAAGGAGAAAAGACGGTGTCTTGGTAATTGCAGTTGTAATTCCTCAACTGTCTTGGTTAAACTTTTTGTTGTAGTTTTTTTATTTGTTTTAATGCAAATTTTATATGCAAAATTTATAGTAAAGGAAAACAAAAGTTAAAGTGGCTCACGAGTGAGACTTGCAAGCCTGTTCAAGAGACTATTGTAAAATCGTAGGATTGAAATTGATATATCACATGCTCGTACTGTGGATGTGCACAAAGTGTTACAGAAAATGTTTCTGTTGGAGGCACTGCCACAAACTGCCCTACTACTTTCCACCAGCGGGTAAAAATTTAGCACAGAGTCTCTTCTTTTGATGTCTAAAGTTTTATAATGTACTGTTAGTTGGCAGGTTGGAAGCCTCAATCTAAATGGTGCTATCATATGTCTCCCAAGAGCAGTGGCTAATAAATCCTGACAAAATATAGAGGCTTGTTTCTTGGAACTTTATTAACTGATTGGCCATATGGAATCCCTCTATTAGTCAAACAATAATTGTTTAACAAATAAAAAGGATGTTATGTTTCTAATAAAGTCAACATTTTATTAGAGTTTATGCCTGGCTTGTAACCCCTGCCAAAGGCTTGTCCATTTGTCTTGCAAAGAAGGAGGTCACATGTCATGAGGTGCTGGTCCCCTTACTTGTAATGGTTTGACTATAGTTGACTTTTCACCCCCTTTCAGGGTCATCAGTGGTTCCTCAACATTGCTGACCCTTTTTCAGGTCACAGTAGTGTAGCTAATCAATCCACTGTCTTCATCATTGTGGTCTTTAAAATAAATTGCATCGTATTGTATTTGATGTACATTCTGTACATTATACACACTGAAGTAGTTGCAACTGATACTGTTCAGTACATTGTAAAATTAATGTTTCAAATATGTGCAACCATTTCTTGATTTCACTAATTAAAACAGATGTTCTAGATGAGAAAAAGAGTTGTAAGAGATAGTCTCAATGGGAAAATGCTATGACATGAACAGTGATGGAGGACAAGTGCACAGTCAGGAACCCACAGGCCCTATCAGTCCAGCCATTTGAGAGGCACAAGACTACTATGCTGATTACAGCTGGCAAAGGCCAGAAGGCTTAAAAACGTATACAGCTGGTTGTGCAACCAGCCCTCCAGTCTGGCTGGTAATTCCTAATGAACGATTTCAGTTCAGAATGTAAGTGACCGACCGTGCATGCAATACTACCTAAGCATCTGTAGAACCTCCTACCCTCACGAAAAGGTGGCCAGTCATCTCCCAGATACAGCTACCCCTAAAGTAAACGTGCTAGCATCTCATGCTTCTTGGGGGACTTGGTATGCCAAGTTTTCTGAGGATGTCTGTCTTGTTGGACTAAGACCCTCAATTCCTAGAGGGGGCATTTTCTGTAGGCTGTTACTTCTCTGAGGACATCAGAGAAGAATCTCTCACATTCAGAGAACAATAACACAACCCCAAACCAGTATAATTTTTGAGTAGATTGACTCACTTTTACAAACTAATAGCCTGACAGAAGAAAAGATGCACCTTTGTAGGCCTAACCCCAAATATGGAAGTCAATCCACATCAAATGGAAATCTGCATTTATCCATACACAATTGAAAAAATATGGAAATAATAAACAGAAGGAAATAGAAGATTGAAGACACAGAGGAAGAGGCGGGTTGCTCTGTCGTGGAGAAACTAAATAGTAAACATGAAAATTAAACATGACACATTTATCTTATATCTGTTCAAATGATGATTGACAGTCTAAAGCAAAAATCTTATTGTCTTCTGAGTCCTCCAATTCTCTAGGAAGTTCCAAACTTTTCCACATTTTTCTATCTTCTTCTTAGTCCTCCAAACTGTTCCACCCTCCCCATCTCACCAAGTTCCAAAGTAACTTCCACATTTTCGGGTATCCTTATAGCAGTGCCCTACTCCCTTAGTACCAATTTATTGTATTAGTCTGTTCTCATCCTGGTATGAAGAAATACCCAAGATTGGGTAATTTATAAAGGAAAGAGATTTAATTTACTCACAATTCAGCATGCTGGAAAGGTCTCAGGAAACTTAATATCGTGGTGGAAGTCACCTCTTCACAGGGCGGCGGGAGAAAGGATGACCTCAAGCAGGGGAAATACCAGACACATAAAACCGTCATATCTCGTGAGACTCACTCGTTACATAAATTACCCCATCTTGGGTAGAGAATTGGAGGACTCAGAAGACAAGAAGATGTGGGAAAGTCTGTAACTTCTTAGAGACTTGTTGCATGACGTTGACCAAAATGCTGATAGTGATGTGGACAATGAACTCCAGGCTGAAGGGGTCAACATGGACATGAAGAACTTCTTGGGAACCGGAGCAAAGGTCACTGTATGCTTTAGCAAATAGACTGGTGGCATTTTACCCCTACTCTAGAGATCTGTGGAAACTTGAATTGAGAGAGATGATTTAGGGTATCTGGGGGAAGAAATTTCTAAGTGGCAAGTGTTCAAGACTAAGCAGAGTATAAAGGCTTGGAAAATTTGTAGCTCGATGACACAATAGAAAAGAAAAGCCCATTTTCTGGGGAGAAATTCAAGCCAGCTGCAGAAATTTGCATAAGTAATGAGGAGCTGACTTAGTCATCAGGACAATGGGGGAAATGTCTCTCTCCAGGTCAAGTCAGAGAATTTCATGGCAGCCCCTCCCATCACAGGCCCAGAGGCCTATAAGGGAAAAAAAGATTCCTGGGGGTGGGGGTGGGGGGAGTTTCAGGGACCCCCTGCTGTGTGCAGCCTCTGACATGGTACCCTACATCCCAGCCACTCCAGCTGTGCCTAAAAGGGGCCGTGGTACAACATGAACTATCACATCTACCATATATTAAAAATGTGTGGCCATTGTTTTAAATATATATTTTTTGTTCCATTCTCTTTTTCTTTCCTCTTGGAACAACAATTAAAAGCAAGTTAGAACAATGATAGTGCCCACCAGGACCCCTGTTCATTACTCCCACCTGTATTTCTCTGTACTTCACATGAGATAATTCTACTGATACGCATTTAAATACAAACTTTTCTTTTCCATTTTCAATGTGCTGTTAAGTTCATCCAGTGTTTTATTTGTTGTTGCCTGTTTGTTTTTCATTTTTTTAATTTCAGAATTTTTTAATCATTTCTAGAATTTTTATTTGTTCTTTATTATATAGTTTTCACTTTCTGATGAGGTTCTCTATGTTTTCCTCAGTGTTAACCATTTTTCCTCTTAAGTCCTTGAAGAAGTTATTAATGACAGCTTCTTCAATGTCTTGGTCAACTGACTCCAACGTCTGGTACAGGTCAGTGTCTGCTCTCATTGCTACCTTTTCTTGATTTTCTGCACATTCTAAGGAGACTGGATTGTGGTGTTTACATGGAATGGGTGTTGGCTTGTGTTCTCACAGGTGGATGAATTCCTGGCATATAATTTTGATCCTACCAGGCGTGCTTCTATTTTTTGTTAGAGTGAGTCTGTTTCTTTTCTCTTTAGTCTTAGGGTTTGGTTTGGTTTGGTTTGGTTTGGTTTTGAGACAGTCTCTCTCAGGCTCTCAGGCTGGAGTGCAGTGGCGTGATCTTGGCTCACTGCAACCTCCACCTCCCAAGCTCAAGCAATTCTCCTGCCTCAGCCTCCTGAGTAGCTGAGATGACAGGCGCCCGCCACCATGCCCGGCTAATTTTTGTATTTTTAGTAGAGACGGGGTTTCACCATGTTGGCCAGGCTGGTCTTGAACACCTTACCTCAGGTGATCCACTCAGCGCGGGCTCCCAAAGTGCTGGGATTACAGGCGTGAGCCACGGCGCCCAGGCAGGACATGCTTTTAACTGTAGAGCAGGGTTTTTACTCTTAAATCATTACATTTCTGACTTCTCAACTTAATGCCCGAGGGCCTCAAAACGGCCTCTTTATGTGGCTGTCTTGACAATACAATATGTCTTAGCATTTCTTGTCTTATGATATTTCTATTTATCTCCGAACTCGACAAGTGGCACTTTCTGATGGTCTTAGGGAGCTTCAAACAACGCATGCACACCTCAGCTCTCAGCCCAGATTACCTACACTTGACTGACTCCAAAGCCGGTTTTTTTCCCTTGGCACTTCTTAAGTATCATAGACTTCCACAAGTTCCTCTGCCCCACTCTATTTTTTCTCATATTCTTTGCAAATACCAGTCTCTTCAGCTACCCTGAACGTCCACCTTCCCAGAGCTCTTGCCTTGGGCTCCACTTCCCTGTGCCACAGCAGCCAGTGTCTTCTATCAGATAGCCCGGGCAAACATGGGCCCCAGTTTACATGTTCCCATTCTCTCAAGTATCTCAGAGCTGTGCTGCCTGCAATCTGATGTATGAATCCAGTTGCCTCATATATATATATTGCTCCATTTTATAGTTTTTATGGTGGATGTGCAAACACTATACTAGTTACTTCATCATGGTTGCATGTCAATATTCCCCATTTCCTCTACATTTATAGGTACTTTATTAATTTCTTCCCGTAGTAACCAGAAATGCCCTCCAATTCATATTTTTTCACCCATAATTAGTTTTCCTCTAAAAAATAAAATACTCGTAGTGATACTTTTAGAAAAAAGTCAGTCAATAATTTGAATTACTTTAACTACTACTGTTACACATTAAATTACTCAGTTCATACAAAATACTAGGCATTATGTCTATCACTCTATGTGAATTTCTCATTAATCCTTACCAAAACTTTATAAATACTCTTTCCATTTCAAGTGTGAGAGAAATGAAACACAAATAACTCATTGAGTTATCTGAGATAGCTGGCACCTTTGAATCCAGGAGAGAAAGTTGGGACGTTTCTCCCCAGAGCCCATCCACTCGAGTATTGTATCATTCAAGGTGTAATAAATAACAAGTCAAACTGAGAAAGGGCACATTAGAGATCAGTACCACATACTTATAGTTTTTACGAAAAAAATTTTTAAAGCCACTAAATGGAAGCATAACATTAATTACTATTTATAAGAACAAAAGGAAAAGAACATATACATCTTAAAAGTATGTCAAGGTAAAGAAGGTATCAAGGAAAAAAATAAGCTTAGTAATTCATGCGTAGAAGACTAAAAGTAATAACTAAAAATAACTCATAGTTTGAAGCCATTTCTTCTTCTTCTTTTTTTTTTTTTTTTTTGAGACGGATTTTCACTCTTGTTGCCCAGGCTGTGCAGTGATGTGATCTCGGCTTACTACAACCTCTGCCTCCTGGGTTCAAGTGATTCTCCTTCCTCAGCCTCCCAAGTAACTGGAATTACAGGCATGCACCACCACATCTGGCTCATTTTGTATTTTTAGCAGAGATGGGCTTTCTCCATTTTGGTCAGGCTGCTCTCAGACTCCTGACCTCAGGTGATCTGCCCTCCTCAGTCTCCCAAAGTGCTGGGATTTCAGGCATGAGCCTCCATGCCTGGCCTCTTCTTTTGTCTTTAAAGAAAGAGACAGAAAAGAAATCTCAAAATTAGATGTAGGCAGGCAACTTGTATAAAAATTTCAGCTTGCATAAGATTTGTAACCTGGCATGAATTGGCAATACAGTTAATTAGGTTATTAAGGGAAGTAACTATCACCACTTGGAATTAAACTAGTTTTCAATAAGTTACTTGTTTCTGGCAGGACTTTGGGGAGAAAATGAGCCAAGTGTCATAGAGGGAAGATGACTGGCTCTGGGCCCAGCCGGCAGAATGGCAAGCACGTTGACCTTGGACAGGTCTTTTATCCTCTTGAGCCTCTGCTTTCATCCACCAAACAAGGACCTTGATGACATGATATTTCAAGTACTTTCCAGCTCTACATTCTAGGTATACTTCATCAGTGAAATGAACGGAATATCTGAAATGTATTTTATCCAAAATAAATCAACCTATTAAGTGAATGCCACAATAGAATTCCATTGCATTATAACAGATTGCATTACAAGTAAATCACTAATGATAACCATCTTTGGGATTTAAGGCAATCTCACAGCTAATTTAGAAATCATTAATAACTGGCCATTACAGCCCTGGCACCCATTCAAAGGTGCTTTCAATAATCCTTGATTCAAGTTTTGCCTGTGAAAGCTTTCGTAAATAGTTAGCAAAGTAACCATTGGAAACTCATCTAGAATAGGAAACATGGACAGTCCCGAGCATCTGGACATCATAATTCCCTGTTTAAGTGGATTCTCTGTGATCAAGAAGTGAGAAGAAAGTTAGATGCTCTAGAATCAATCTACTGACTAGAAGTCGTATTTCTGTCTCTTAGAAGCTGCATGACCTTCGGCAAATTATTTAATTTGTTGAGCTGTAATATCTGCATCTTAGAAACATATTACTAATGGCAATATCTACAATAGAAAGTGGAGGGTTGCGGCCGGGCGCGGTGGCTCAAGCCTGTAATCCCAGCACTTTGGGAGGCCGAGACGGGTGGATCACGAGGTCAGGAGATCGAGACCATCCTGGCTAACACGGTGAAACCCCGTCTCTACTAAGAAATACAAAAAACTAGCCAGGCGAGGTGGCGGGCGCCTGTAGCCCCAGCTACTCGGGAGGCTGAGGCCGGAGAATGGCGTGAACCCGGGAGGCGGAGCTTGCAGTGAGCTGAGATCCGACCACTGCACTCTAGCCTGGGCTACAGAGCCAGACTCCGTCTCAAAAAAAAAAAAAAAAAAAAGTGGAGGGTTGCTAATATTGGATATAAAGAATTGAGTAAGTATGTTAAGTGCCTGCTAATTGGTAGTTATTATCCATCTTTTTTATTTGATTAGTCTTAAAACAAAGCTGCCATTTTATCAGGTATACTTTCATTTTAAATTCATAGATATCCTTTAATTTAGAACAGAAATAAGAAGCTAAGACATGAAAGAGAGCAATAAGTTAAACCATTTCTGGCAAGAAAAATTTATAAAGTGGCAGTGGATGAGCAAATATCAGCTTAACTAAACAAGAATTTACCAGAATGTAAAGGTCAATAGCACATATTCAATATAGTTTATTTAATTTTTTTGAAAATAAAGGTAAATTAACTTAGATTAAAGAAAGATTGAATAATTTGTCACATTATAATCATTAGAACAAATTTGTCTTTATTACTTTTTAATTACTCTCGATTTCAGATTTAGAATGAAGGCAACATTCTACCTGTTATTGGCATTTATTGTTTCGTGTCTTCATTTAACAAAACTCTTACAGTTCACTCTCTAACGATTGAGCTGGATGTTGGAAAGCTATAAAAAAGAGTAAAATAGGTGCCTGCCTTGAAGGAAGTTATAATGGCAACATGCAGTCATAACAGAGATAAAAACATATTGAGGTTAGAGATTATTTTGTCTGAGACAATGAGAAATGACATTCCTGAAGAAATCACATTTTAACTGGGCTTTGAAGTAGTGAAGTACTTTGATAGACAGCAAAAGCACGAGAAGCAAAGTCATGGATAGGTGAGAAGTGAGGCGTAGTTTGGCAATCCATCATGTGCATGACTGGAGAGTAAAATGCCTAGAAATGTCAATTGTGATAACGTGGACATTGTCAATGGGTGCTAGATTATGGAAGCAGTTGAATGCAATATTAAGAAGTTTATGCTAAATTCAGAGAGCAATTTGGGGTCACTGGCATTTTTTAAGTGGGTGAGAAATGTTGATAGAAAAAGGTTTCGGAAGGGGAGAGATTTACAGCAGACCAGTAAGGATGATGATGAGAGGAAAGGAGACGCTAGGTAGATTGGATACAGTGAAAATGAAAAGTTGGACGGTTGGAGGGTATGGATTCTTTTCTTTCTGTTGTGCCTGGCAAACCTGTCCAGACTCCCAGCCACAATCTGAACAGGACCCAACTTGACTCCGAGCCTCTAATGTTTTTCTCACTTACTGATGATCACAGAGGATCCATTTCTTCAGGGTACTATAATGTCCAGATGCTCAGAATTTTTCATATTTCCAATCCTAGATTAGATTTCCCCAGTCACTTTGCTAAATATTTATAAGAACCTTCAAAAACAAAACGAAGCATCTTGGTTGGCTGTCTCTGCCCCCACTCCTTTGGCTCAGCAACCCTGGCTTCCTTGCAAGGACTGCTCTCTGGTCTTACTCAGCTGCTGCTGTTTGCTTGAGACCTCTGAATCCTCTTTGTCCTTGGAGTTGGTCCCTATATCTTTTCCACCTCCTAAATCCCAGATTTCTCATCAATCATAGAAATCCTAATAATTTGGATGTAAAACTGGGAACCCAATCAAAATCTGAACAAGTGATGCCAAAAGAGGTTGTTTTTATTTTCAGAAGCCTCTTTCCACAGTCTTGTCACAAAACGCTTTCCTTCCAGCTATCCACGTGAACAGCTTCCTCCACACCAAGATTGTTGTCCAGATACTGCCTTCTTGCAAAGGCTATGCTGACTTCCTGTTTAAAATTTCAACAGCCCATCTCTCACCTAGCTCAGCATTTGCTATAGAATGTTTCACTTTTAAAAAACTTCACTTTTTCTGAGTATTTTATGGCCTTCTAACATACTATTCATTTATTATATTTAATTTTCATCTGTTTCCCCTCAGTCTCTGCAGAAGGCAAGCTCCATAGAAAGTGAAATTTTTGGTTATTTTATTTTCCCGACAAATAAAAGGTATCCAATAAATGCTGTGGAATGAAGCTAATGATAATTATAAGGTATTCAGTGAGTCAAAAATACTTTGATTTTTTAATTAATATATGATGTGGCTTGTTTGGGAAATTTAGGGAAGTTGAATGAGAGTAGAATATTGGTTTAGGCTGGGTTGGAGAGAGCACTGATTTAGGCTGAAAGTGAAAATAAACTGACATTCTTCATACCTTCCGTGAACAAAACTAAAATAAGCTAACTCTCATTGACAAGAAAAGAGCTCGGAATTATATCTCCTCAGTCGCGTATTTGCAGAGCTACCACTTAGCAAGCATTTCTGACTGGCTGGGTTGAATGCGGGACTTTCATATGATGTGAATAGTATATTCCTGCTTAATATCTGAAGAAAGCAGAAACAGTCCCCTAAAGATGACCACATCTTTATCCTCAGAACCTCTGAATATGTTACATTACAAGACCAAGGGAAATCAGGGTTAAGATGGAATTAAAATTGTTAATTAGCTTATCTTAACCAAGGAAGATTGCTCTGGATAATCCAGACATAATTACAAGAGTCCTTAAAAATGAAAGTGGGAGGTAGAAGAGGCAATCAGAGAGATATGATTTGAGATTTATTCAACCTACTGTTACAGACTTAGAAAATTGAGTTAGAAAGCCATGAGCCAAGGGATGCTGGCAACCTCTAGAAGCTGAAAATGCATGGAAACTTATTCTTCCTTATAGCGTCTAGAGGGGAACACCAAGGGAGACCCATGTCAGACTTCTGACCTGCAGAACTGTAAGTAATGAATTGGTGTTGTTTTAAGCTACAAGGTTTATAGTTTGTTATGAAAGCAGAAAAAAAAAAAAAACTAATACACACTTTTTGCAAGTGACTAATGATAGCTAAACTAATCATCACCCTTTACATGATTTATACTTATTAAAGAGCACTCATGTGATTCCACATGCATGCAATTCTGATTTCAGACAATCATCTCTCTGAAAGTTTTGAAAATCTTTCTATATTCTTGGTAACAATATTTCTAGAATGTCTGCTGCTAAATAAAAAACTATAGTCTGAAAATATATTACAGGGCACATTTCCAATCTCAGATTCTTGCTGTTATCTTGATCTTATTTCTCCTCAGCTATTTTTACTACTAGAAACATCTGTGAGGAGAAGGGCCAGATGTGAAATAGCTTGGAAGACAGTTTCCTGAGAGGTGCTCTACAAAACGACTGCATCAATTATTTTGACTTGGGAAACAGTGAAGGTAGGCTTTAAAAACTGCACAGGCTGCATTGTAAAAATATTCTTCAAAGTTTATTTGTTTTTGAGATAGTTTCTATTTGTGCTCATTAGATGAAAAGCATTGCTACATTATAGAAAGAGCATTGGATTAAAAATCAGATGACTTTCCATTACCAGATCTGTGAATTTTTAGGATGTATGTTAACTTGGTTTTTGTATTTAAAAAGCTGCAAAACTTTAATAAATTAATGTGTATAACTATATGACTTTAAACTGAGATATTTAAATGTGAGTGAAAACTATCATAAGTAGTGGAAAGAACATTAATTCAATAGTCAAGAGACTAAGTTTCATTTGTAGGAGAAAGAGCATACATCTTAGAATTGGTTTGAATCATTTCACTATTGCCTAGCTAGGCTTCAACATGTTATTGACTGTCTTTGGTCCTCTCTTTCCTAATTTTTAATAAAGATAACAATCCAAAATGTAGGTACTCTTTTAGAGATATATTGTAATAATGCTATGAATTTCCTAGCGCAATTTCTTCTTTTAACAAATGAGTAGTGCTAATTGGAATCGATCCAAGCAAGTTTCTCCGTACCAACTCTCATCTGCAAGATTTAATTCTCAATCTTTTGTGAGAAGTGACTCTCATTTCTTCTTGAGAATTAAATAAGGCAACATCTGAATGTGTCTAATACAAATTAAGTATTTGAGTATTTGATAATAGTTTACCAAAAATTACAATTAGATTTCATAGATCCATCTTGTTCTGTCTAGGGCTGGGAAAAGTAGAAAGGAATATGGTAACACATGACTATTCTCTCAACCTCATGCCCCTACTTTGCACAATGCATTTTCATCTATTTCAAAAGAAGTCTAAGTATAAAGTCGACCTTGGGGATGAATGAGATGGGCACATGACTTTCAGGGAAGATCAAAATTGGCATGCAAATTGTGGAAGCCACCAAGGGTTTGAGTCAGCGACCATGGTAGAGTGATAGCAGCATGGGAAAAGAAAGCTCTAACACAGGTTGTAAGATAATTACGACTAAGTTCAAAACTGAATAAAAAGACCAGTGTAAGAAGAGCTAAGGGACAAAATCTGAATCTGAAGTGGCCTTTCTCATCTCACTTTTGAGACAAGGTAAGGATTAAAAAGTAACTGCCATTATTTTCTCCCTCTGTAGGCCAAGCGTACTTACCCTTTATGGTATCATAAAGCTCTCTGGGAATTTAGTCAAACATGTTGACCTTCCCTTAGCAAATTTAAATGAACATTTGCACATAAATGCAGAGATTTAATGGTGACTTGAAGCCCAACCATGGGTTCCAGGTTAAGATCTCCTGCTATGAGTATGCATTTTTAATCAGAAAAGTACTTGGCAAATAGGGAATCAGGGCTCAATAAATGTTCAGTGACATTCACCTAAAAAGTTTAATGTATCTTTCACAGAAGTAACAGTTATTTTGCCAGGTTCAGGAAAAAAAAAAAAAATGTCCTTAAGCTGAGAATTCTCCTTTTAAGATCACTGCTGATTTGACCTTTGAGATTATTTTTCCCTCTATATTTTTATGGTTTACCAAGTTCTCAGGTGTAAATCAGTTAGAAGTTTAATAAATTTCCAGACAATTAATAGAGATATGTCTTCTCTTTAGAAACAGTTGAGCATCACTGATTTGATTTCAAATATATTGATATTATAATTTAGCTCTGAAAGATCATTTTTTTCCATTTCTGCTGGGGTTGTGGGGTATGCATTCAACATTATCTAGCCCCACACTGATCCCTGTGGTGCCTCTTCTTCGCTACTTTTCTTAAGCACAATTTCTCATATTCTCAGACTTGTGTAGTTAGGGCTGAGAAAGAAGGTTAATCCCCTGGCCCACGTTGTTGGCTGTGCCTTAGTGTGAATGGCTGTATTGATTCATCTCACACTGTCACGACTGTCTCTGTTCTAATCAAAGCCACTGACAGATTAATGTAGTAGTCTACAACTCCTCTCCCTATCACAATTTCACAATTCATTCTTAACGCTCATCGCTCAAAATCTTCTAATGGCTTTTTATCCTCCCTACAATATGTCTCAAACCCCTATCTTGCTCTACAAGGCCCGTGTGGTATAGTCTTTGCCCTGGTCATTCGTACCACCTCAAATAACACAGTTTGTTTCACTCCATCTAGAACCACCAAGTCTGCTTGATGAAAATTCCAAGCTGGTTCCTGCATAGGGTTCCAGCCCTTGCTGTTCATCTGCCTAGAGTGCTTTCCTCCAAATTTTCTCACAGTTGGCTACTTCTCAACATTCACATCTCAGCTCAAACATCACCATTTTGGAAAACATAGATGCCTATGTCAGTCACATCATCTACAATAAATGCCTCACACACAATCATCCCCCCACACCACTTTCATTTTCATTTTCCTATTATCTTACCCTGTTAGTATCTGTGACGTTTTTCCTATTTGTCCATATATATTTATTTATTTTATTACCAAATTTCAGTTATGCCTGTAATAACATGAATCCCTTGAGGGTAGAAATTTGCCTTCATGACTGCTCTGTTCCCAGTATATAGAACGATAACTGACATACGTTAGACACTTAGCAAAAAGTAGTTGAATGGATGAATAAATGACTCAATCAATAAATGAGAAAAATCAGTTCATTCTCAAATTAATTAATTCATGTATTTTTAACCAAACTTCCCTGAGCATGAACTATGTGTAAAGCAGAATGACAGGCAGTAAGCCACATACTAAAAGCAAGAGGAACAATAAATTGACTCATAGTTCATAGTCGAGATGCCCAGGGAATGTTCCAAGTACCCTAAGACAGATGCAGATAATTTGCTTTTGGAGTTCAGAAACAAAAGGTAGCTGTTTATAACAAGATGGATTGAGTCACCTGGTGCATTCCTCCAGTAGTGAATAGCAGCCCATCTGCTACCTTAGGTTCTAGGAAGCTTAATGCGGCAGCAAATTCATGGATAAATTGGATGGGAAAGAAGCCTGAGGTAAGAAGTGTAGCTCTGAAGACATCAACAGACAGTGAAGAGGAAATGAAAGGGTCACGTGACTTGGAGATTAAGCAAATGCACCAGAGGAAAAGCCTGATACACAGGTGGTCACATTGCATTAAGGGAATTGCTTTCTCTATATAGAAATTAATTTGATATCAATTTTATTGATTTTGGCACTTTAAGTGCTATCTCTTTATTCAGTTTAAGATACTCATCATTAAGAGTGTAAGGACTTCTTTATAAGGAATTATTTAGACTGATGGAGTCTTAGACGCTAACAGGACTCCATAGTCAACCTGAGGATGGATGACATAGTAAAGATTGATGATGGAGTCTATTACAATGTCATTGAGGAAGACAAAAGTGTCACGAAGTCTAAAATATAGACTTCCCCCAAAATTGGGTCTTCTTTCAGAGTACTCTTAATTCAGAGAATAGCAGCACAACTATTTTACTGTATAAGCAAGGTTTCTGGAAAAAATATCCGACACATTTCACTTTCCCTCACATACAACATGATCCAGTTTAAGTCTGGGAGAATGAAAGATTAAAGCCATGGAGTGTGTGATCTACTACTAATAAAAACTGACCACTCATTTACAACTAAAGACAATCAATATGGATATATTATATTGGATGTAATATCAATCAGAATTACAAGCACATGGACTTGCCCAAGATAATTAAACCTCAAATATAAATTGCTAATTTGAGAACTCACTGAAGGATGTCATGGTGGAAGTGATATACCTGCATTTATTTTGTAAAACTGTTTATTATTACATGAACAGCTTGAACCACCTCCATTTATATGTCAAAATATAATAAATATGTCATAAATTTACCTGACAGAATTTAGTTCATAATCTAACAGACATAAAATTTATTATATAAATTAATAAATAAATAATAATTTATATAATAAATTTTATGTCTGTTAGATTATGAACTAAATTCTGTCAGGTAAATTCCTGTGATTTTCTTTAAGTCAGCTGTAATTAAACTCATTCACGGCTCCTCTGTGAATGTTCAATTTTACTACAATTTTGACTTTGATTAATTTGAACACTGAAGAAAAGGCTTTTCAGAAACCATCTGAGCAAAATGTTTTCTCAAACCCAGCAGCACTATTGATTTAATCTTTCTACAAGGTATACGTAGATCAGAATATTTCATTGTACCCCATAAATATAAGCAATTATTTGTCAATTAAAAATAAGTTAATGAAATAAAATAAAATCTACACCTAAAAAGAAGAAACATATTTGGAAACTGAAACTATGTGGGTATTTCTAATTACAGCAGTTATAAACCAACATTTCTCTCTTGTTAACAAAGTCACAGTACTGAAGTTGTCTGGCTTCTATGATTTTAGGAAAATTCTGGGGTTTTGCATGTAAACCTTTATATTTGCTTAATATTTCTACTTTTTGTGCAAGTTTGCTCTAATGTTACCCTTTTACTGGAGATATGTGTAATTTGATTTAGAATGAAAAACTTCTAAAAGTTTGATGTGAGGATCGAGAGCTGGGCTGATTCCAAGATTAAAGAGAAGAACCACTGCACAAAGTGTTAGGAAGCCTGAGTTCTGTTGCTGTTTTGAGGTTGACTAGTTGTGTATTCTGAAAATGATCATTTTGTTTGTCTTGGTCTGCTTTCCTCTACCTTTAAAATAACGGGGATATGGACTAGATCGTCTATGACAATGCTTCTCTTAAAAAGTTTATACCAGTTTAATTGGCACAATTAATCACTGAATAAATTAGATGAAACTCAGCCACATCAAATCCAGTACACAAGCACCAATAAAAGTGACTTAGTCCCATGCAGCTAAGTGCAATGAGAAAAGCAGTGGACACTTCTATTTACTCCTTCTATTTACCTCTTTGGTGTATTTTTCGGTTATTTCTTGGCTTTCCCATGTCTCCAGTTCCAGAAAACCATGCTGGCATGGCTTCTCAGTTATGAGGTGTCCTTGGCTAGAGAAAGTCTAGGCTGGGGTTTCTCAATGAATGCTCAGAGTTGCGTTGAGTGTAGTAGTTATAAGTTGGCTTCATAGCTGTGGGACCACTAGTTGGCACATCTGTAACATGGTATTAGTGATTGCAATAATAACACTATTTAGCAGTGCTCTAAAATTAGAAAAGATAATGCCTATGAAGTGTGTGCTCAATAAATGTTAGACACTGTTAAAATTGTAATAACAATTATTATTATTTCCCAGAGTGCTTGTTAAATTCAGATTTCTTGGCTTCATCTCCATTGGCAACCTAGGAGTGTAATTTTAGTGAGAAGAGATTGCAGTGTGGGGCCTTCTATGTGCAGAATCATGAATCACCATCATTGACCTCTTTTTCATAGCATCAGGACAGGAGGATTTACATCAAAAGATAAATGGGCCATCGTCTCTTACAAAACTTGAATTCTACTCCAAACTCCAGGTGTGAACTTTGGTAAGTTTTTGTATTTCTCTCCATCTATACCATTTTAAAGAGAAATTAGTTATTTACTCAGGGCTCATAGTACGGAAAGAACAAGTTAGTACGTGGAATATGCCTCATAGAAGCTCCTCATCCATTTCCCATTAAAAGCATTTCACAACCATATCCATCATTTTCTGTCCTAGTATTGGTGACTTGGTTTAATTTTGGTGTGGAATAACTTATTATGTTGAAAGAGAATCCTAAAGCCAGCGCTGTCAGATAAAATTAAAGCAAGCTGGTTGTAAAATGGCCCTCTTTGAGAGATGGCATTTACTCATCGTTTAAATATCTTTTTTTGAAATGGGAAAAAGTATAGCGAGCATGGTATTAGATCACCTTCTACCAACAGTTTCTCTTATTACATGAAGTGACTGAGTGATAAGGTAACCGAGTCAAGCAGAGAAGCACACTGGGAAAATTGTTTTTCTTTTCCATATTTGTTTTTCTGAGATTCTTTACAGAATAAAAATATCTTAACATTTCTACACAAAGTAGAAAAAACATGGGTTAGGCAGTAATTCATATGTGTTTGCAATAGGTAACAACTGTTGTACAGAGGTGAATATAGTGGTACCAAATATGATCGCATTGATCTATAGATTGATTCAAATAGAACTGGCATGTTAAATGTAGCAAGTCTTTCAAGCTATGACAATTGCATGAACTTCCATGTATGTACGTTTTCTTTAATTTCACTAATGTTTTAGGTGGGAGTATGGAATTCGTATAAAGTACAGAAGTTTTAAAATCTTTTGTTAGATTTATTTCTGGATATTTGATATTTTAAAGTAACACTTCATGTGGAATAATATTTAAATTATTATTTTCTATTTTTTTGCTGCTAGCATGTAAACACACAATGCCTTTGCTCTATTGCCCTTGTATCCAGCAATCATGGTATATTCACACATTTTTAATTTTTTCTTTGTAGATTATTTTCATTTTCTATCTTTATGATCTGTTAACTTCGTTTTTTATTTTCCAATCTTGCCTCATTTGAGACCATCAGGATTAAGCTTTCAATATTTCATGATTAAATGTGACATTTGCTTTTTTTATAGTTAACCATTAAAATATTATAAATTTCCTTTTATTGTTAATGTGAAGAAATATGTATCATAATATTACATATTATTAATTTCTCCTTCTGCATCTATAGAGATGATAAAAGTATTTTTCTCCTTTTATTCATTATAGAATTACGTTGTTGAGTTATGTTAATTTATTTTGTTAAGTACCTTGTGTTCTTGGAATAAACTACACTTTGCCTTTATGCAGTATTCTATTGGTAAAATGTTGGATATTGTTTGGGTGAAGGAAAAGGGACAAGATGGAGGAAGGTGAACAAGATGGAGCAGTCCCTGTTGTTTCCCGGTTCTTCTTCACAGATTTTCCCGTGCCAGGAAAAGAACCAAATCAACTGAGCATGCGCAGAATGACGTCAAGCCGGGGACACCGAAATTCAAGAAGCCACTCCTACACACACGCCCCAAACTCCTCCCCTTCCAGCTCCCAGGCATAAAAGTCCGCCGCCGGCGGGAGCCGGTGTGACTTCTTTGGCCCCCGCATTTGTGGACCGGAGAACATCACCCGAGAGCACCCGCCCGACTTCCCTGGCCCCCCACACCTGAGGACCAGAGAACTTCGCCCGAGAGTGTGTGCATATTTGCAATAAAAGACTGCCACTTTCTTATGTACTTTGGCCTCATGTTTAATTACTTAGCTCTCCCAAATTAAGTTACATTAAATTAAATCAAAACAGTTGGTGCCAAATTAAATTAAATTAAAACAGATATGAAATGTATTATTATTACTATTATGTTAAGAGACAGAGTCTGACTATGTTGCCCAGGCTGGATTGCAGTGTCTGTCCACAGGCGCAATCCTACTGCAAACAAGCATGGGAGTTTTGTATTACATTGCTTAGTTTTTTTTGCATCTATGTTTAGTCTTTTTTCTTATGTTTTTCAGATTTGGGTATCAGCCTCACAAGTTAGAAGCTGTCATTTTTATTTTGTTTTCTGAAAGATTTTGTTAAGGGTTATATTGTTGCTTCATTAAATATTTGCAAGAATATGTGAGAGTAGCCAGTTAGCCCTGTAGCTTATCGACGGGGACATCTTTTAGTGTGGAATTCATTACTTTTAATACCAAACAATAGAGATTTTTATTTCTTACAGTTTTAGCACGATAAATTTTATAGATTGGAAGACACACAGTATTGTAACATATTGGTTATCTGCAAATTGTTATACAGATTCTATAGAATGCTAAATTCAAGCTAGTTTTACTTTTGTGAAAATTGACAAACTGATTTTGAAACTCACTTAGAAATGCAAATAGACAGTAATAGCCGTGTTAATCTAAAAATAAAAGCAAAGCTATTTACATATCCAAACTTCAGTAGCTTTTAAAATGTTTAAACCTTCAAAAATACTTAAAGGAGTGTGATGTTTGTCCAGGATAGACTAAATGAACATGAGAACAGAAGAATTTAAACACAAACCTACTAATGAACGCTACTCTGAAATATGTAAAAAAAAAAAACACGGCAACTCACAGAGTGGGGTGAAGAAGGGGGAGCCTGATGGAAATGTTCTGGAATGGCAGTCAGAAATCTCAGAACCAATCAGAGCCTACCTTCAAAGTATCTCTCTCCAACCTTCTTTCAGAGGACTCTGGTATGTTTCTCCTAAAAATGTAAGTATCATCGTGTCACTCCCTGAATAAAATTGTATAATGCTTTCTTTTACAACTAGCCAGTCTTTGTCTAGTATATAAACTGTGTTTTATTTATGTCTCCAGCCTCAAACATTAGCACTAATACAGATGGTCCCTGACTTACAATGGTTCAACCTACAAATTTTTGACTTTCAGATGGTGTGAAAACAATACACATTCAGAATAAACTGTATTTTGAATTTTTATTTTGCTCTTTTCTCAAGCTGAGAATATGCAGTAGAAAATTATCTTGCAATGCTAGGTGGGCAGTGAAAGCAGGCTGCAGCAAACACAAGGGCACATAATTTATACTCTATAGTGTACTGTGTTGCCAGATGATTTTGCCCAAATGCAGGCTAATGTCAGTGTTCTGGGCATGTTTAAAGTAGGCTAGGCTAAGCTATGATGCTCAGTAGGTTAGGTGTGTTAAATGCATCTTTAACATTTAATATATTCAACTTAGTATACGTGTATCTGGACATAATACCATCGTAAGTTTAGGAGCTTCTGTACTCTTATGCATTGGTTAGCTCACCCCTACCCATCTATGTATCTAGTAGAAAGCCTGATACACAACAAGAGACAAAAAATATATGTCTGAGGTTTGAGCAAGCTGGTAACTGAGGCAGTAGACTACTGGAATTCCTGAGTTCCTCTTTAAAAACAAAGGAACCAAAACAAGATACCTGGAAGACATACAAAAATCCAGGTGACTAGGTATCTTCACAAACTCTAGTATATTAGAATGAGGGGCTAAATAACCACTACCAACAAAAGGCACATCATAATAGCAACTAGGTAGAAAGAGTGGAGGGAAGGTCCTGAGAGCTGGAAACACAGAATCTAATCATTAACAAGGATCAACTCTAAAAGGTCACGTGCAATTTAAGTAGCTGAGTCCATCTGAGACAAACAGGTGAAACAAGGAAGGGGCTTTGATAATGAGTATCACAACGTGACTGACTGCCCATGGGATGCCGTGTCTTATGCATGTTTGAGGTTAGAAACTGAAGCACTTTCCAGGATAGAAACTAAACTGTCCCAAACTAAGGAGAAATTGCTTAAAATAAAATTAAATTGAATAATACAGAGATATGAAAAGGCAAGAGAAAGAAAATCCCAATGAAACCAGGGAAGGCAAATCTCAAAAACTACAGGACTTAATCTGTGAATATTTTGCATTAGCAACATGATAAGAAATTATAAAATTATGAATCTGGGAAAACTGTCCTTGTCTAACCTCTCTTCTTAAGAATATAGTAAAAGCCATCTAATTTAAATATGGGAAAAGTAACAGAGGTTGAATGAAAGTACAACAGAAACACATACCATCCCCTAAAACTATTAAAATCAAACAAACACAAACCTTTCACCTAATATTTCAAAAATGACCAAATATTTTAAGAAAATGATAGAAATTAGGAAATTACAGTATAAGTTAGATTTATAAATTCCAAAATTAAGAAGATTAGACAAAATAACAATCTGAAATAAAGACTGATAGAACTGAAGAAAAAGCAAGAACAAAAGTCATTTCAGAAGTTAACATTACACTAGAAGGAATGAAAGAGCAAACGAATACTAAAAATTCTGCCTCATATAAAAGAGAATGTGGAAAAATGTAATTTTTAAGTTAAATTTTTTAAAATAAAAAATTGCTTAAAATGATATGAAAGAAATGACAGATTTAATAGATAGTTAAGAAAAGTAAGCATACATAAAACAGGGGTTTCTAAAGAATTCCAAACAATGAAAGCGGGCACATGTTATAAACCATAGTTTTATAAAACTTTTCTGGAATAAAAGATACTTAAACATAATATTAAATACATGTACTAAGATTATCAAGTAAGATTATTTAACTCTCAAAATTAGTCATAAAAAGTAGGAGATAGTCCAGCTCCTCCAAAAGAGCTACAAAAGAAAAAGAACAAAAATCAGATCGACATCAGAATTTCCAAAGGGAACACCTTGCAACTTATGTAAAAATAAACAAAAAATAGTAATTCCGCTGGAAAAACTCTCTAAAGAAGGAGAAAATTCTTAACTGCCTGATATAAAAATGTTCAAAAAATAGGAACAGCTAATTCGCCTTAAAAAGAAGAAAAAAATAAATAGCCAAATGGCTTTTTAAAATACAAAAAGATCCACAGAAGCAATGGAAGTTAAAGCTACACTAAAATACAATTTTTTCAATTTTTTTTGGTAAAAATTCAAATTCGTCAGCATACTCTGTTGGCAAAGCTACAGGGAGACAGATTTTTCTAATATATTGCCAGTAGCAATGCCAAAAGATATGAACCCTACGGAGGGGAATTTGGCAATATCTAGTAAATTAGATATGCATTTCCTTTTTTAGCTAGCAATGTCGCTGGCAGAGAGGTGTCACAGAGCTATACTGCCACTAATATAAAAAAGATGTGTGCACAAAGCTATTTGCTGTAGCACTATTTGTATAGCAAAAGGCTTCAAAAAACCTAAATATCTACTGGAACAGTTAAGAAATATATGGTACAGTTACATAATGGAATACTCAGTATATATATGAAACGGAAGATAATTGTATAAACTATACAAAATGGATAAAGTATAGTTTGCCATTGTTTTTCTAAGAATGGAGCCATCTCCAGTACAATAGTCATAAAGCCTTTGTCTTAGGATGGGATATCTAGGAAACCCACCTTAAAACACATATCAAAGATAATTGAATTGATAAATTTATATTCTCTGTAAAACAAAATAAGACAAACGTTTTGTTGGTCACCTTAGAAAGAGGCTAGGGAATGTAGTCCTTATTGTGAAAATCAAGTATTTATTCTATTCTGCATGTTCAAATCAAATTGTATCTTAGGATAACCAATAGTTGATGAGAAGTAGCTTTTCTTTTCAGATGTATTAAAGACAATGTATGAAAAATAATGATAAAATTATAACATTGATATTTGAGAATGCCTAATCAAATAATGAATGAAGGTGATATTTATCAATAGCTGTTAACATCAGAGAAAATAAGATGATGAGGGTATGTGTGCATTCTGCTAGAAATGCAATACATTACATGTGAAGAAGTTGGAACATAAAACCTAATCTGAATCTAATCAAGTTTCCAGCTCTAACTACCAATTTAGAAAAAAAATACAGAAGACAGAAGAACATGATGAAGGACTCTGTGTAGGTAATATCATTAAAATCCACACTGTGGAACTCTGAGGAAAAATGGACTGCTATATTAACATAGAAATTGAAACAAAATAAAACCCACAAAAATGACACAGTCGAGAGGGAAACTCTATCATGTTTTGCAAAAGATTTGAGACATGTTATTGAACACTTGCAATATATGAGCTTTATTTTATCCTAATTCAAACAAGAAAAAATGTAAAAATGTGAGATGTGGTGGAGGAAATTTGAACACTGACAAGATCTTTGATGATATTAAGAAAGTATTCTCATATTTTTGATGTCATGTAGCACTTTAATCATGATTTACAAAAGTCATATGTTAGAGGTACACAGTGAAATATCACAAATCAAATTAAGTGATAACAGAAGATTACTTCAAATCAGCTGGAGGTGGAAAAGTTGGAGGCATCGTTGAAACAAACTAGTCATGGGTTAATGATTGTTGAAACTATGTGAGAGGTACATGAGCTTATTATATTCTTTCTACTTTTGAATATACATGAATTTGTCCGATGGAAACACAAAATGAAAGAGAGAAACTGTAGTTTAAAACAAGGAAGACTCTTTTGCAAATAGTGTCTCAGAGAGGCGGACAGAGGTCCACAGTGCGATAGCTACACTATTTAGAATATCTCATCTTCTTGTTTGTGGTAGGAGCAAAGGAAAAACTCAAGAGTCAAGCAAAGATTTGTCACTGCTAGATCCGTGTCATTGGCCAGAACTAGTCACATGACCCTGCCTTAAATGCAGGTCTTTGGAGATAAAGTATTCCACACCACAAAGTGGGAAACGGGAACAGATTTTGGGAGCACTACAACTTTGACCACCCATCGCAATGGAACTTTCATAAGGACTAACACTTTATGCAGCATTTTAAAATCTGTAGCTTCATGGCATTCTCTAAGCAGACTTGAGACACTGGAAAAGGCTAATATCCTAAGTAAAACATGAAGAAAATTTAAGAATTTCCTAAGTTCACACAATTAAACAAAGCACATTCAGGACTTCTGAGTTAGAGTACTTTATTTCCACCTAATGCATTTTTACAAAAATTAAATAGGTTTGTATTTTTTTTTTCTTTTTTCTTTTTTTTGAGATGGAGTCTTGTTCTGTCACCCAGGTTGGAGTGCAGTGGCACGATCTCAGCTCACCACAACCTCCGCCTCCCAGGTTGACGCCTTTCTTTCTTCTGCCTCAGCCTCCGGAGTAGCTGGGACTACAGGTGCCTGCCACCATGCCCGGCTAAATTTTTATGTTTTTAGTAGAGGCAGGGTTTCACTGTGTTAGACAGGATGGTCTTGATCTCCTGACCTCGTGATCCGCCTGCCTCGGCCTCCCAAAGTGCTGGGATTACAGGCGTGAGCCACTGCGCCCGGCCAAAGGGTTTGTATATTGAGGGTTGTTTTGTATGCTATAAAGTATTCAGTATATTAGTTAACTCCTCTCTTAAGGAAAGAGACTCGCCATTCTTTGTTCTTTTATGCAATGGTCAGTCAGACGCAATCACAAGAGAAGACTCAGAAAGGTTCAGAGAAAACCGAGTTTATTATACTTACAAGTCTTAGAAACAAGAGTATGGCACATCAGGCAGAACCACTGGGAAAGCGCCTGCATTGGTGAAGCGGCAGAAGGAGAAGGAGCAAGAGGAGATCCCAGGCCACAGCCTTCACTGGAATTTCCGCAAGAAAGGCAAGACAGGGCAGGGTAAGCAGTATGGGATTGACAAGTTTTTATACAGGAGGGATTAGGGGTATGCTGGGTAGAGAAGGGCAGGGCCCCTGGCCAGGGTTCTGCCCTTGGGCCTGTGCCCATGGAGCTAAGTGAGAACAGGCACTCCTGTTTTCACACTCAAGTGCTGTATTTTCCAAGACTACTCTGGCCCATCACATCCCCTATCCTGTGCCCATATAAGCCTGAGACCTTAAGCAGGCACACACACAAGTGGCTGGACATCTAGAGGAGCAGAGGAACACACTGACAGACAGCAGCAGCAGACGCTGGCAGACCAGCAATGGCGGAATGATGTGGACACCGAGGGGAGTTTGCCCAGGGGTGGTAGGAGAAGTGTCTGGCTGCTGGGCAGCCCAACTCCAGGGGAAGGCCACCCTCCCACTCCATCCCCCTCCCAGCTCCCCATCCATCTATCTCACTGAGAGCCACCTCCACCACTCATTAAAACCTTGCACTCATCCTCCAAGCCCACCAGTGATCCAATGTTTCTGGTACACTGGGCAAGAACTTGGGATACAGACAGCCTTCTGACCTTGCAGTAAGGCAGAGGGCCTAATTGAGCTGATTAACTAACACAAGCTGTCTGCAGTTGGCAAAGCTAAAGAACACAGTGTAACACAGGCCCACTTGGGCTTTGGGAGTCATAAACACTCACCCCTGGATGCTGCCATGGGGTCGGAGCCCAAAAGTGCTCCCCACAACCTCTGCACCCGCCCATCTGCATGATCCCCTAGGGGTTTGAGCAGTGGGACACTTAAGAAGCCATCCACACCCCTGTTGTGTGCACTGTTTGGGGGATAAGGGATCTCTCTAGTTTCAGTTTGAATAATTTTGAAAAGCTCTAAGCTAAAGGAGAGGTCACTAGTTGGGACCTGGCCCTGAGATGACTGAGACAGGCCAGGTAGAGGCGGCAGCGTTCTGGGTTGGTTAGTTTGCATATGAAAAGTATGCCCCAAATGAACTTCTTGCTGTCTCTAAGAATTGGCTACTCTGTAACCCAAGAAAGGTTTTTATGATGTCAGAACTTTATAATACACGCAAGATAAAAATATAGAATCAGAACACTCATTAATGTTTCTCCATGCCATACGCATGGGTGGCTCGGTATACTTGGGGAAAAAGGTGCTGAAAGTCATGGTCAAATCCTATCTGTACCCATGCGCTTACCTGGTCACTTATGTGAATGATGAAGTCTATAATTTGAGGTCTCAATTCACTGGGATAATTAGCCTAAGTAGACCTCTGCAGTGTTCACAGAATAAATAACCACAAACCACGGTAAACAGTCTTTCCATATGTGAGAACCTTACAGCCCTTTTCCATTTCATAACAGAGATAGCAGCTTCCCTTAGTGCCCCACGCAACTAGTTAGTACTGAGACTTTCTGGTTCTTTCCACATACAGAAGACAAAGATTGGTTTGAGTTATATGATATTTCCCAAAGCAGACCTATGCAAATGAAAGGAAGAAAGAAGAAATAAGAAACCTGACCCATGTGCACAGCATATTCACTGGAATTTGCTCAATTATGAGAGCACAGTAAAAAGCCTTGGAGTCAGTGAAATGCATACAGAATTCCAGCTTTCTGAATGACTTCCCATTCTACCAATGTGACGGGAGCTACGAAGTTTCCAGACCCTTTCTGATGGGGTTCCCACTGGCTAGGAGTCAGTGACACAGTTACCTATATTCCAAAAGTTTGGCATGTAAAAACCAAATATTATCAGCTAGTTAAAGCTTTCTCAGTTGCTTTAGCTGTGAGAAGATCCTGCTTTCCATGGTCCTCAATATCCCCCATAATTTATGCCTATTTATTATACTTTATAAAAATAGAGTTGTTTAATTACATTTAGTTCCTGACACACTTGTCTGTGTTAATGCATGTAAATTTCAAGAAGGAGGAGGTGCAATTTGTTTTATCTCTGTTTAGGCTCTGTACCACATGAGAAGTAATAGAGATCAATAAACCCTCATTGAATGTATGATCTTATGAATTATAGAATGCAAAGCGAATGAATGCAAAAAAAATTAGTAGGAAAGATAATATCTCATATATAATTGGCATAAACTCAAGTCTTTACCCTTTAGAAAATAAAAATGTTTACTCCTAGGTTGCTCAGTGAAACTAATTTCAGTACTAAATGTGTTTTTCTGAGAACTTAAAAAGGTTTTCTACTACCTTTCATTAATATTGAAAGGAGAAAAACATGGTTTAACAGCCGATTTCACATCTTCTGAAATTCCTCATGCTTTAGCACCAATGCCCAGCTGATTGGGACTGTCCTCTGTTGTGCCAATTCTTGGCTGGAGGAAGAATTAGAACATGCGGCACTTTGCTCAGCAGAAAGTCACCCCATCGTGAACTTAGGAACATGTCTGGCTGAAAGATGATATTTGGCTCGCTAGTAGGGTTAGTGGAGTCCCCTCTGAGTCTGGAAATCACGTGCTTAAAAAAAATCGTGTTTGACTTTATGATTTCTTTGTTTAATATGTGTCTTTATTACAGTACTTGTTAAATTTCCATACTTCCATATCTGTTTTTTTCCCTACAATATGAAAGCTCACTTTGGGCTTGGATTATGAGGCTCATATTTTTTTTAATCTCTGTGGAAACAAAAGAGTGACTTTCATATTGTTGCTGGTCGATTAAATATTTGTTTATAAATTCCTAGGAGACACTCAATGTGTTCCTAAGTTACTGTTTAAGAACTGAGGTTGATAAACAATGTGAGGCATTATTACTGAATAGTCTACATATACAAACTTGATGCTTCTAACAGTTGGGGAAGCGTATAAGACAAATATTTTATTTCTCTTCACTATCTCTTTTTACTTTTTAATATGGCAAGGAATATGAGTTTTAAATTACTGAGATTTTCTTTGTGGGTGTGTGCCTTCCTCTTAGTGCATATCTGCTATTTTGTTTGCTCAATGTCTCTTACCTTTGGAGACCCTGGTCCATTATCTCTGGAAGGGGCTGATTCTGCCTTTTACTCCCATCACCTACAGGGAGGAGCAATAGACAGATATGGCTTATCGGAGAACTTCAAATCATGGCAACAGTGAATGAATGACTAATCGATAGGGACACTATTAAATTCCAATCAGAATAACGCTGGGATTTTTCTCTTACAACTATTAGAAAATATTCTCTCTCTAATGAAGTCTGTAAACTGGCACCATATGAGATGAAATGACATCAGCCATCTTGCTTATCAAGTAGAATCTAAGAACAAGGGAGACTGAGTCTTGGTAATGTCATTAGAAGCCATCATTTCAGCAGTGCCTAAAGCTGAAGCGTTTCTGAACCTTCTGTTCAAGTCATCAGCAACATTTCTCTTTATTGGTTAAGCTGATGTAAAATAGGTTCTATCAACAGCAAGTGGAAGACTCTGGAACTTATTGCCTCTAATATGTATTTTTTCTGGTATTAACATCTATCATATTGAGACAGTAGAGTCAGTGGTTCTTAGTATTTCATCATAGTTTGATTGTCATCATTTTCTTCTTTCTTACCAGTGTATATGATAATGGTCAGCTAGGTGTGGTGGCTCACACTTGTAATCTCAGCACTTTTGGAGGCCAAGGCAGAAGGATTGCTTGAGTCCAGAGTTTGAGACAGCCTGAGCAACATGGCGGAACCTGGTCTCTACAAAAACTACAAAAATTAGCCAGGCAGGTGACACGCATCTGTAGTCCCAGTTGTTTGGGAGGCTGAGGCAGGAAGATCATCTGAACCCAGGGAGGTCAAGGCTGCAGTGAGCCATTATCCTGTCACTGTACTCTAGCCTGGGTAACAGGGTGAGACCCTTTCTCAAAAAAAAAAAAAAAAAAAAAGCCTATAATATTTTTAGAAAAGTAAATAAAGAAGAAAATAATATGTCTTTCAATTAATGGTGTCTTAGGCATGTATCTAGTTTGAATTGAGATGTGTTTTAAGATAAATCACGCATACCAGATTTCAAAGGCTTCGAATGGACAAAAGAATGTAAAATATCTCTTTAGTAATTTTATATTAATTAGATATTAAAAGTATTTTGGAAATAATTGGTTAATTAAATATAGGCTTAAGTAATTTCATCTGTTTCTTTTTACATTTAAAAATGTGGCCACTAGAAAATTAAAAATAAAATAGATGCCTTGCATTGTAGACTCACATTATATTTCTACTAGAAGGCTCTATTCAGTAGTGTATATAGATTTACATGACTTTACAAATTAGAGTAAACTGAATGATTTTACTTTAGTTCTCAATGTCACCGTTTATTCTCCTTTTGATTTTTAAATAATGTGCCGAATGCTAACAGAATGCGGGATATATCCCTAGAGGTTTTTTTTGCTGGTTTAGTATTCTTTGGGCAAATAATATGTCATGTGCACGTGTATATCTTCTGTATCAACTCATTATTTTTTTCACTATGTTATTTTGGCTTCTTATTAATACCGGATACCTATTTTATATATTGAGAAATACATCTTTAGTAGTACTTTATTTTGCTTTGTCTCAAATGATAATTATATTCTCACCCTCATACTGATAAAAATCATATACCTATTTCATAAAGTTTAAAAATACAGAAAATCTCAAAGAATAAAAATTGAAATTGCTTATTATTCCACTGACACATTACTTTTAATATGTTGTTTCTACCATTATACTTATTTATGCTCTTAAAATAACCAACCTTTATTCTTTTTTCTCTTACTTTGGCTCACTTTTCTCCTCATTTTGATTTAATATTTTTTTATTAATGTTAATTAATTTATTATAAATTAATATTGATTAGTACATTTCTGACACTCTGAATTTCCACATGTCAATTTTTTCCTGGGCTACATAGTGTTCCCTCATATGTATGTGTCTGGATTTATTTAACTAAACATCTATTATTAAATGTGTAATTTGCAACCAAATATTAGTTACTATAAAATGTTATAATAATTGTCTACATTGGGGCATATTAGATTACATCCTTAGATAATAAAAAGTAGAAAACTTAGTAGGATATAACACACAAAATGTTTTCAATAATTTTGACATATTTGCATATTTAAGTTTCCCCTCAATAAGTATTAAGCCCCAAACAATATCATTTAAAACCCCTGTAATGTAGGACATTTATAGAAATGTTACTGCACCCCTCATTTTTTCATAGTATAATCTCAGGTTTTTAAATTCAATTAATAAGTCACACAATGTAAATCCCCTATCTTAGTCCATTTTGTGTTGCTGTAACAGAGTAACGTAGGTTGGACAATGTATAAAAGAAAGAGGTTTATTTATATCAGAGTGATGCAGGCTGAGAAGTTCAAGGGGACAGTCCTGGCTTCTGACAAGGGTGTTTGTGTTGCATCATAATGTGGAAAAGAGGGGGAAAGGGAAATTTCAAAGAGGCAGTGTCCCAACGTGTACACGTCAGTGGCACTCCAGGCCTGTCCCTGGAAAATATTCTGTCCTCCTAGGTCTCTGGGCCTGGGATGGGAAGGGCCACCTGAGAGAGCTTTGAGATGCCTCTGGGGCTTTTGTCCCCATTGTTCTGATTCTTAGCACCTGGCTACATTGTATCTATGCTAATCTCTTTATCAAGACCCAGGGGTCCTCCGCCAGTCCCATTGAATTCCTCTCCTAAAAATGTTCTTTCATTCTCTGCCACACAGCCAAGCTGCTAATTTTGTAAATGTTTTCACTCTGCTTCTCTTTTAATTATAAATTCTACCTTTAGATCATTCCTTTGTTGTCAACTGAATGTATGCTGTTAAACATAACCATATTGCTTTCTGAATGCTTTGCTACTTAGAAATTTTCTCGCCAAAAATTCACAAAGCACTAGGACATGGACAGAATGCAGCCAAATTTTTTGTTACAGTGTAAGAAGCATGGGCTGTTCTCTCATTCCCAATACCTTGTTTCTCATTTTCATTTGTGAGCTCATCAGAGTGTCCTTTACTGTCCACTTTTCTATCAGCATTCTGGTCACAACCATGAAACCGGCAGTTCCAAACTTTGCCATGTTCCTTTTCCTTCTGAGCTTTCATCAGAATCACGCTTACTGCTCCATTTGTGGCAGTGCAGTCTTTTTCTAGCCTACTCCTCCAAACTCTTTCAATCTCGACCCATCATCCAATTTTAAAGTGGCTTCCACATTTTCAGGTATGTTTAGAGCAATACCTCAGTGCTTGGTAGCAATTTTTGTTGTAATATATTTTGTGTTGCTAGGACAGAATACCTGAGTCGGGGTAACTTATTTTAAAAAGAGATTTATTTAGCTCATGCTTCTGCAGTCTGGGAAGCACAATGGCATGGCCTTGGCTTCTGGAAAGGGCTTTCTTGATGCACCATAATACAGTGGAGAAGGTCAAAGGGGAAGTTGGCACACGTGAACAAGCAAAGCCTAAGAAGGGTGCTGGCTCCTGACTTTACAACAGTCCACTCTTACAGGAACTAATTCATTCCCACAAGAACTAATGCAGTCTCTGCAAAATGAAAACTCATTCACTACCATACAGTTTGTATCAAGCCACCCACAAAGATGGATTCCTCTTGACCCAAACACCTCCCACTGGGACCCACCTCTCACAACTGTTACAGTGAGGATCACATTTCAACCTGAGTTTTGATGGGGACAAAGAAACCATATTCGAGCCATAGCATCCTCCCATAATATTTCTTTGTTCAGAATTCCTTTGTATAGTTTCATTTATTTGTTCAAGGAAAAGTATTTTAATGATATAGATATATTATTAGGATTAGTTAATTTTTAATCTTTACTGTTTAACGTTTAATATAATAATTTACCCATTCGTGATTTTTTTACAAATAGTTATTTTTCTATTTATAAAAAATTAAATATACAAAAAAGCATAGAAAATAAAAATATTTGGGCAACTAACTGAAAAATTCAACAAATAATATTTTCCAGTTTTGGTTCATATTTTAAAAACTGTTAATATCACTAATATCCTAAAGTCCTACATTGTCATCTTATTTCCCTGACTCCCCTCAAAGTGGGAGTCACTACCTTAAAGTTGTATTTTCTTGCTGTTTGTACTTTATAAAATATATGAAGTCATAGAAACACATAGTAATAATTTCTGGGAGAATATTTTCTATATATTATATAATTACCTATATAGATTGTTAAGCCTAACACTTAACATTGTTTTCAACATCATTCACATTAGTACACTCGTTTAGCAGCTAAACATAATAAGTGTAAATGAGAATTTCATGTTTTACTTTTTTCCATTCTTTCCCTAATGAATTTTGCTTGTGTCTTTTGGTTGCAACAAAAGTCAACATAACAGTGGACATCCTTAGACAAGCATTCTTGTACTTATGCAATACTCCTGAATACATTCAATTTACCCCCATTGTGTAGGCTGGTCCTTCTCAGTCTCCTTTGTTGAGGATACCTCTTCTTCAAGAAATACAAACAGTTGAGTGTCTCAGGACTGTTATTGCACCTTTGTTCTTTGTCTCTAACTACTCCCTAAATATGATCATGCAACACTAAATAAAATACCATTCATATGCTCATAATTATCCAACATTTCTCTTCGGCCCTGAACTTTCAACTGCCTACTTGGCATCTTCACTTGCAAGTCTAATCGATACCACAAATTTAATTGTGAAAGAAAATTGTAATTGCCACACTATTCCAAACCTACTCTTCCATAGTCCTCTGTCTCTTAGGAAATGACACTATCTTATATCTAGCCACTGAAGCTGAAAACCTGGAAGTGGAGCAGCCTCCTAGTGGTATGGAACCTATTTCTTTCAAATACTATTTTTAAACATTGAGAAAGTCTTCCAGAAACTTCCTTCAAAATATATTGTCAGCTCTCTTTCTATGCCTAGAGTCTTGGAGCTCACGGTTATCATCCAATGAAAAGTAACTTCCACACTTTCAGGTATAATTTAGGTATACCTAAATAAAATGGAGGCGTTTTCTAAACGGTATTCCTTCTACTTTTTCAGAACTCTATAGCAAATTATCTAGAAAATAACCACAGTGAGTTTTCAAAACTGTAGCATTGCCCTGCAGAAAATAACTCTCTAATAAACTTTCTCATCACACTTAGAATTGAAAGCAAATGATCCGTTGTGGCCTAACAGGCTTCACGTGTCCTGGGATGTTACAGTGACTTTATCTCCTTACACTCTTTACTTTCCTCGACATTGCTATAACCACACTATGATTCCTTATGTAACTAACTGATATTTCTGGATCTTAAACTTGTTTCTCATTCATCCCATTTCAGTCTCAACTCATTGTCACTTTCTTTGTGAATCCATTCTGAAACAATCTAATTTAACATAGCACATCCTCCATGCTGTGTTTCATTTATTTTGTTTTGATATATATTTGCAGCACTTTTGTAATGTATGTTTACATACTTATTTCGATTTTTGTCTTCTCCCACAAGAATGCACATTTCCTGTGCATAGAAAATGCTTCCATCTTATTAACAACTATAGCCCTAGCACAAAAAGAAATGTTCAACACTTAATAAAAACTTCATAAATATGTATTTAAATATTCATTAACTAAGCAATTAAATGTTCACAAGTAGCATTATTGACTGGTAATTTATGTGCATAATTATGTTTACAACATATTGGAAAATTATCTTCAAAAGTGGCTACAAAAAATTGCTTTCTAAAAAACAGTATTAGTTGGTGATTTTTTTTATCTGTGTGATTACTTACTATGTTCAGACTTCTTGATGGTGCCAAAACAAATAGTTGTAAAATTATAACCACCTGAATTTTTTACTTGCCATTATTATTAGCATGAGGTTGAACAGTGTTGCATTTGTTTCTTGGCCATTCAGGATTCCTATTTTGTGACTTAATTGCTCACATATATCTTCAGAGTATTTAAAGATTCATATTCTTTTCATTAATTTTGGAAGCTATTTTATGTAGTTTGAATATTGATTTATTAAGAGAGCTTGTGTACAACTAACTTGTGCTAGTATTCCAATTGTTTTTGGATGTGAAATAATTTGTGATTTATTATTTTGTACTAAGTACAAGAAATTTTTTTATATTTCCTCTTACTAAAATTAGAACCTTTCAGCCAGCAATCAGACTACTTAGTATCTATGCAAAGGACAATAAATTATTATATCAAAAAGATATCCACACTTGTATGTTTATTACAGCACTATTCACAATATCAAAGATATGAAATTAACCTAACAATCAATGGATAATTGGATAAAGAAAATGTGGTATATGTGTGTATATATATATACTTCAGCCATAAAAAGAGAGCAAAATTGTATCTTTTGCAACAGCTTGGTTGGAACTGGAGCACATCAAGTGAAATAACTGAAACAGAGAGTCAAATACCACTTGTTCTCACTTACAAATGGAAGCTAAATAACATGTACACATTGACATAGAGAGTGGAATAATAAAAGCTGAGGACTCAGAAAGGTGGGAGGTTGGTGAGGGATGGGAAATGTCTTTATGGGTATAATGCACACCATTCAGGTGATGACTACACTAAAAGCTCAAAAATCACTATTACATAATATATCTATGTAACAAAACTTGATTTCTAACCCTTAAATCTATAAACATAAAAAAAATAAAATTAAAAAACAAAATTTTGAAGTTTTACTTTTTATTTTTAGAACTTTAATTATCCTTGAATTATATTTTAAGGTATGGCCTTTTATTATTCCATTCTCACACTGCTATAAAAAAACTACCTTGGACTGGGTAATTTATTTAAAAAAAAAAAAAAGAGAGAGAGAGAGAGAGAGATTTGACTCACAGTTCCTCAGGCTCTACAGAAACCATGGCTGGGGGGTCCTCAGGAAACTTATAATCATGGTGGGCAGCAAACGGGGAGCACACATGTCTTACTATGGAAGGGCAGGAGAGAGAGAGAGAGAAGAGGGAAGTGCAACACACTTTTAAACAACCAGATCTCATGAGAACTCACTCACTGTCATGAGAGCAACAAAGGGAAAACCCACCCCATGGTCCAATCACCTCTCTTCAGGTCTCTTTCTCAAGAGTGGGAATCACAGTTTGACCTGAGATTTGGGTGGGAGCACAGAGCCAAATTATATCATTTAGTATATGGCCCCTCCCAAATCTCATGTCCTTCTCACATTTCAAAACACAATCATGGCTTTCCAACAGTCCCCCTAAGTCTTAACTCATTCCAGTGTTAACTCAAAAATCCAAGTCCCAAGTCTTTGAGACAAGGCAAGTTTCTTCCACCTATCAGCATGTAAAATCAAAAACAAGTTAGTTACTTCAATGATACAATGAAGGTAAAGGCACTGGGTAAATATACCTAGACAAATAGGAGAAATTGGCCAAAACAAGGGGCTACAGGCCCCCTGAAAATCCAAAACCCATCAGGGAAGTCATTAAATCTTAAAGCTCTGAAATAATCTCCTTTGACTCTATGCCTCACATCCAGGCCAGACTGATGCAAGGGATGGGCTCCCAAGGTCTTCGGCAGCTCTGGTCTAATAGCTCAGCACCATAGAGCCTCCTCAACTGCTCTCTAGGGGCTGGCATTGAGTGCCTGTGGCTTTTCCAGGTACAAGGTGCAAGCTCCTAGTGGATCTACCATTCTGGGGTCTGGAGGACTGTAGCCCTCTTCTCACTGATCTGCGAGGGCAGTGCTACAGTGGCAATTCTTTGTGGGGGCTCCAACCCCACATTTCCCCTCCACACTACCCTAGTAGTGGTTCTTCATGAGGGCTCTGCCCCTGCAACAGACTTCTGCCTGGACATTCAGGCATTTTCATACCTCCTCTGAAATCTAGGCAGAGGTTCTCAAACCTCAACTCTTGTCTTCTGCACACCTGCAGGCCCAACACCAGGTGAAAGCCACCAAGGCATGGTGCTTGCACCCTCTGAAGCAATGGTCCGAGTTTTACCTTGGCCCCTTTTTGTCATGGCTGGAGCTGGAGCAGCTGGGATGCAGGGCTCCATTTCCTGAAGCTGCACAGAGGAGTGGGGCCCCAGGCCTGTCCAAGGAAATCATTTTTCCCTCCTAGGCCTTCAGGCCTGTAATGGGAAGGGCTGCCAGGAAGGTCCTTGAAGTGCCTTTGAGGCATTTTTTCCATTGTCTTGGCTATTAGCATTTGACTCTGTTTTACTTATGCAAATTTCTGCAGCCTTCAATTCCTCCCCAGAAAATGGGTTTTTCTTATTTATCACAGGATAGAGCTGCAAGTTTCTCAAACTTTTATCCTCTGCTTTCTTTTTAAATACCAGTTCTAATTTCAAGTCATTTATTTGTTTATGCAAATAAGCATAGGCATTTGGAAGCACCTAGGCTACCTATTGAATGATTTCTGCTTAGATATTTCTTCCGTCAGATACCTTAAATCGTCTCTCTCAAGTTCAGTGTTCCACGGATCTCTAGAGCATTGGCACAATGCTGCCAGTCTCTTTGCTAAAGCATAGCAAGAGTAACTTTTACTCCAGTTCCCAATCTGCATCAGGGACCACCTCAGCCTGGACTTTATTGTCCACATCACCAGTATTTTGGTCACAACCATCCAACAAGTCTCTAGGAAGTTCCAAACTTTTCCACATCTTCCTGTCCTCTTCTGAGCCCTCCAAAGTCTTCCAACCTTTGTCTTTTAGCAGTTCCAAAACTGTTTCCACATTTTCAGTTATTTTTGTAGCAATGCCACACTTCTCTGGTACGAATTTTCTGCCTTAGTCCATCCCCACACTGGCATAAAGAACTACCTGAGACTGGGTAATTTATGAAGAAAAGACATTTATTTCACTCACAGTTTCTCAGGCTGTATAGAAAGCATGGCTGGGCAGCCTCAGGAAACTTACAATCATGGCAGAAAGTGAAGGGGAAGCAAGCAAATTTTACCACAGCAAAGAAGGAGACAGAGAGCTAAGGGGGAAGTGCTACACACTTTTAAACAACCACATCTCATGAGAACTCACTCACTATCATGAGAATATGGGGGGAATTCACCCCTGTGATCTAATCACCTCCCATCACTTCCCTCCTCCAACACTGGGAATTAGAATTTGACATGAGATTTGTGTGGGACACAGAGTCAACCCATGTCACACCTAAAGTTTGAATATAGTTTCATATTATTTTTATACACAAAGCCAACTAACATAACCATTTATTATCTCCTATTTCACTCCTTGGCTTGTGATACCTTATTTAACATATATGATCTGTCATATGTGAAATTACCATCTATTTGTGGCTCTGTTTCCAGGTTCTTTATTGTGTTCTATTGGACTTTATTCTACTGCTATACTATTTTAATTATAATTGCTTTATAGGAGCTCTTTATAGTAGAAAAAGTTCTTCCCTATTATGTTTTTCTGAACAATTTTTGGTCCATCTTGAGTCTTTATATATCCACATATAAAGTCTGTAGAACAATTCTGTAAAGAAACCTTGTTAGAATTTTGATTAGGATTTTACTTAAGAACAACTTAATTTGGCAAGAATTGACAATATTAAACCAGAGACCCATACTGCATTTAAAAACTAGTAAAGATGATCTTTGACACACACACACACACACACACACATATATATATAAGCTTTTAGTTTATTTGGAAAAGATCTGTTTGGGGAAGGAAATATTATTTTTACAGCTGAATTGGGCCGCAGTTCACCTAATCTTCAAACTATGTTCACAAACGTATATTCTTTATTTAGATTGAGGCTAAAAAAGCTGGCACATTCATACACATCCTTCAGCAGCTATGTGGGGATATTTACGGAGAGAAACCAGAAAGAAGGTCTCAGTATCTTTCCAATTATTTCAAGCCCTGAATATACATTTACTTAAGCATGCAGTTAATTACTGCCACAGCCAGAGAAGCAGGCCACATCTTTATTTTCCACCATCTATTAACAGTCTATTCTTGATAAGGTAGAGAGGTTTACTAACATTCTATATTTAAAGCCTTCACTTCAGGCTTAATTTTTGCTCTGGAGAACGATGTCCATAAATTCACGAGATAGAGCAACGTTCTCTAATCTCCTGACCTCCTGGCTCCAAAACATAGACGCATATTCAGCTCTCCCCCAGGAGGGGAGTGACTTGCTGAGAAACAGAGAGAGTCATGGAGTCAAGTTGAAGGTCTCAACAAGTTATACCCAGAAACACAGAACAGTGAAGTATAGAATATAAAACATTGGATTCTGAGGAATTGAGTTTTCATTACAGATATTGGGGAGAGATAAAATTCCTCCCTAATAGTACATTCTTGTCATTGTAGCAGAAATATGAAAATGACATTAAAGCATCTCTAGTGAACTTTATTTTATTTCTGTGGAGGGAGGGGAAGTGACACGTTTCTTTCTTTGAAATAAATTGTTTCCTTTAATTTTCTTCTCTGCCAGCAGTGACAGATTATTACAAATTTGATCACACATACACTGGACTGACTTTAAATTATGTCATCGCAAGGAAAATAGAAATGCTTTCTTTTTTTCCCTCCAAGGCAATTTCAGAAAACAAATCATTAGAAAGAGTTCACTAATTTTATACAGAAATGCTAACATTTTTTCAATTAAATTATACCAATTGTGTGTTTTTAAATCTTTAATAAACACTTAAAGCTGTATCTCATAATAGCATTATAAAATAACATAGACAAACAGAACAAGGATCTCAATGAAATGGAGTTTTGCTTAAAAGCAAGCAACCAGTGAATGAATAAAATTGCTGGTAAAACTGAAAAAAATCAGTATAACCCAAGGAAAGATATTCATTAGTCTGTTCTTGGTTACTGATATTCATGGCTTCAGATGTACTTTCTTGACTTGGTATAGAGCATATGTAATGGAAAAAAATTAAATATTGAATGAAAAATATTGTACATTGTAGGTTATAAATTTGCAAGGTGTCTACTTTCCCTATATCATTATTTTTTAATGGGGGAAATTCTACTGCCAGTGAGGAAAAGAAGGCACTAAGCAGGGGAAAATCCACCAGTCAATAATGGGGCAAAAAATATGGTGTGGCCTTTGCACCCATCACAGTTCTACCCAGATGCCTCCATACCTGGGAGTTGTAGGAGCTTTGGTTGGTTGAAAGCAAATGCTGGAAAACTTTTGTTTTTCATCAGGTATGCCATCTGTTTCTCATATTGTAAATCCTCTTTGCTTTCCTAGCTTTGGATACTCCTAACTGCAACCTTTGCACATTCTCTCTTCTTCCTTTTAAGTAATCTTACTTCCTCCTAAAATAATAAGATTTTAAAATTTCAAACCCAACTGAGATCATTTTTGGTGAAAATCACTGTTAACTGATGGGTTGATAAACCACAGGAAATCTTTTATTTCAAGTCTATCTGTTTGTCACAACAGATCACTTTGAAATTCTCTGTAGTGCCAATGCCTGGCATCTCCTTTCTGCTTACTTCTTTGATTTCGTAAATATTTCTTTCTCTGCTCATCTCTTTAACAAGGCTCTGCCCTCCATACATAATTCCTCACAGAGGTCAATTATATTCAATCACATTGTTTCCCCGTATACACATTACTCCAAATGATTACTTCTACCCCCATTTTCTCCCCAGTCTCTCCCTGCATTAAGGTTTATAAATCAAATTAAGGCTGAACCATTTACCCAGCTATTTAGCAGGGGCTGAAGCTCAATCTGTTGAAAACATTATATTCCCCAAATATTTTCTTTCTTCTGAGTTTCATTGCTCAGTGTATAGAACCACTAAGTTACCCAACTAGAAAGCCATAAATCTACTGGACATTCTCTCTTTTACCCATATATTCAATCAATCACTGAGAAAACGTAAAACATCAAATTTTAAAATAAGATTTATGTCTATCGTACATAAAGAATGCAGTTATTAGGCGGAACATGCAGAGAGACCTGGGACCACCCGGTGGCTTCCCAGGTCCCTCCTTTTGGCATTAGACATGCTCTCTGGCCCATCATTATAGTTGAAGTTTCTAAGTGAGGTCTGTAGGTCACCTCACACATCTGGTAGTGTTGAGGTTATGAAACATCTCTCTTTTATACCTAGGTCATTACAGGGCTTATGTGACACTTTCCAGAGGACCATGATGCGTAAACTCATCTAATCAAGACTTGTTTGCCACAAGCAATCCTAAACAAGAGACAGCTTGCTAAGAACATCACAGAGACCACGTCTTTCCCTCTAGCAAATAATCATTAGATTATTTATTAGGAGGTCAGTTATCATGTTTACAATGAGATTACACTGGGTAACTTGCCATATTTTCAATACGTGTTTCCCCCAAAAGGAGGAAATGGGTCAAAGTCCAGCTGTTTTCACTCCTTCTTCCCCAGTAAGCAACTTTTAATGATTTTTTTTCTTTAAACTTACTTATTTTCATCTCATTATGATTATGTCAAAAATGTAGAAAGTTGTAGATATAGTTTTTACAAAAGGCAGTTTTTACTTTGAGTAAGACAAAAGTATTTTGAGGAACCTGACTCCTAGATGTAGAGGAGATGAGGGGCAAGGACTGAGGGAAAGCAGTCTCTTCTGGATTTCTGAGTGAAGTCTTTAGCAAATGGCCACGAACTCAACCTCTGGGGTTCTGGAAGTCTGGACTGCTCATTTGCCTTACACTTACACACCATCTGAGGGACATTGATCAAATTGACATTGGACAGAAACAGTTGAAGTTAGGTTTTGCTGCTGTTGTTGTTGTTGTTGTTGTTTGCACAAGCAAGGGAAACCAAACCCGGCCACTGATACATTCTTTGTATCTATATATTTCTTACGTAAACACCATATATTCAACCTTGTATTATTATATCAACCACTTCATATTGCTTGCATAAACACTTAGAAGAACGTAGTATTATTTCATTTTATAATGAAGTGAGACTCAGGAGATTAAACAGTTTTTCCACAGTCAAAGTACAGTAGACTCAGAGTTGAAAAATCTATTAGGCTTCTTCTCTATTGTGACACAATATCCCTTTTATCATAATTTAGGTGACCCCCTAATTGCACACTCAGCTAAACCATTCATCTTCATTTATTGCCAACTCATGGGTTTGTTTAACATTTTTAGCAAGCTTATCTAGATACATCCTGCTACTTCGCATCTCCATTCCTTTATTCTTGATCCCTTCTCTCCTGAAATAAATTGCCCACTCACTTCTTCGCCTTCTGTATGACTCCTATTCAACTTTCAACTCCTTTCCTTCATCCCTCCTTTTACCTTTCCTTCCTTCCTTCTTTTCTTTCTTTTTTATTCTTCTTTCTCTTTCTTTCTTTCTTTCTTTCTCTTCCTTCCTTCCTCCCTCCCTCCCTTCCTCCCTTCCTTTTATTTTTCCTTCCTTCCTTTTTTTTCTTTTTTATTGTTTGAACAAATACTTGTTGAGTATACAATCAATCAGATCCCTGTAAGGGCTTGTCAAACAATGAAAACAAAGTCATACTTCTTAAACTGGAGAAACTCTATTTATGGGGTAGATGAATCTTTATACAGATCATTTCAAAGTGGTATGATAAGGGCTATAATGATATAGTTACAAAGTACTTTACTTAGGCTGTTGAGTTTCTTGTCCAGAAAGCTCTCTCAGACTACACCAAGGTGGGAATGGTACTTTCTATAAATCTTATAGTACTTTCTATAAATCTTATCATTGTAATAACCATATTATTTTCTCTCTCTCTCTCTCTCTTTCTTTTTTTTTTTTTTTTTTTTTTGAGACAGAGTCTTGCTCTGTCACCCAGGCTGCAGTGCAGTGGCGCCATCTTGGCTCACTGCAAGCTCCTCCTCTGCATTCAAGCGATTTTCCTGCTTCAACCTCCTGAGTAGCTGGGATTACAGGCTTCCATGCCCAGCTAAGTTTTGTATTTTTAGTAGAGACGGGGTTTCACCATATTGGCCAGGCTGGTTTCGAACTCCTGACTTCAGGTGATCACCCACCTCGGCCTCCCAAAGTGCTGGGATAACATATGTGAGCCACTGTATCTGGCCAGTTTTCTTTATATTATCAGTTTGCCTGTCTTCTGCACCTGAGCATTAGTTTCCACAGGCAGGAATCACTACCTATTTATATTTATGTAGCAATTTCCTGGAAGTGCTAAATAGCAATAGAGAAATATGGTTATTGACAGTTTATTTTGTTTCTTAAATATTTAATACTCTCATACAATATATGACATTCATAGAATGATTTTTAAAAAAACTGTTTGGAATACTTAAGAAAAAAAAGAAAAAAAAAGAAGCTCATCTACCACCATTAAGTTGGCTTCATCCCTGGAATACAAGCCATGTTAAACATATGCAAATCAATAAACGTAATCCATCACATAAACAGAACCAATGACAAAAACCACATGATTATCTCCATAGATGGAGAAAAAGCCTTTGACAAAATTCAACTCCCCTTCATGCTAAAAACCCTCAATAAACTAGGTATTGATGGATTTTGTATTTCAAAATAATGAAAACTATTTATGACAAACCCACAGTTGATATAATACTGAAAAGGCAAAAGCTGGAAGCATTCCCTCTGAAAACTGGCACAAGACAAGGATGCACTCTCTCACCACTCCTATTCAACATAGTATTGGAAGCTCTGGCCAGGGCCATCAGGCAAGAGAAAGAAATAAACGGTATTCAAATAGGAAGAGAAGAAGTCAAATTGTCCCTGTTTGCAGATGACATGATTGTATATTTAGAAAACCCCATCGTCTCAGCCCCAAACTCCTTAAGCCAATAAACAACTTCAGCAAAGTCTCAGGTTACAAAATCAATGTGCAAAAATCACAACCATTCCTATACACCAATAACAGACAGAGAGCCAAATCATGAGTGAACTCCCATTCACAATTGCTACAAAGAGAATAAAATACCTAGGAATACAACTTACAAGGGATGTGAAGGACCTCTTCAAGGAGAACTACAAATCACTGCTCAAGGAAATAAGAGAGGACACAAACAAATGGAAAACATTCCATGCTCATGGATAGGAAGAATCAGTATCATGAAAATGGCCATACTGCCCTAAAGCAGACATAGATAATTAAAAGTTTGTTAAATCTAATTGTATAGTGTCATTTGGTTTCCTCATTCTATGTTGTACTGCTAACCCTTGCTGTTTATGCTTTCTTAGGTAATCAAACAGATTCTATCACTAGTGATTCTTTGGTGTATGCTATGTGTTTTAGCCTTTGCTATAACAGAATTCCCTGGACTAGGGAGTTTATAGGAAACCAAAATTTACTTCTCCACAGTCAAGGGCCCTGCAGATTTGGTGTGTGGAGAGTTCCTGCTTCCTGGATCATAAGCAGCACCATCTTGCTGAGTCCTTCCAGAGTGGAGGAGGTAACAGTACTCTTTGGAGTGTCTTTGATAAGGGCACTAATTCCATTCATTAGGGCTGCACCCTCATAACCTAATCAGCTTTCAAAGGCCCCAACTCCTAATACGAACACATTGGGGATTAGGTTTCAGCATATTCATTTTGGAGGGATACAAACATTCTGTCTATAGTACTATGCAACATCAGGTTGTAGTTTTCACTGTAATTTTAATCACCCTCTCAGTTGTGGATTTATGTCCACCTTGTTAGCTGAGATCTACAAGGTCCTGAAAGTTAAGGATTGTTTATTTCCATACCTTACAGGCTACCTCTTCTTGGACCCTCTTCTTAGTGTTTGTTGGACACCAGATCTAACAGAGAGTTGTTGAGTGTGGATTCAGATGTGCCTGTGCTTGAGTGGTGGCTTCATAGCACATTAGTTGTGAAATCATGTACAGATCTTTTCACTCTTCTGTTTTGAATCTTCATATATAAAATGGAAATCACAATATTGTTCTCATGTAATTATTATAAAATGTAGAATTGATAAAATCCATAGTAACATTTCAATAAATGTTGCTTTCTCTTCTCCATTCGTCTAATACATTCTAAGTGCATAACAAGCAGGGCTCAATTTGTAATTATCTTGGCAACAGAGCAATGAAGTTATCAATCCATGCTTGCTTAATGAGTAAGAAAACCAATGTCTGTTAAAACGATTTAAAAATAATATATGCAAGTCATTGTCACAGAGTATAAGTCCTTAAATTGCTTTTCATCCCTTTGTAGGTAAGAAGATATTAAAAATCAAAATATAATCTTAGATTTAAATGTACATATATTTGATGAAGGTGTCACACCTCTGATTTTGAAGGCAGTAGGTCACCATTTACTAAAAAGCTAATTTCATTATTTTTATTTCAGAATTTTTTTTTCTACCAAAAAGAACTGTTTCACCTATCTAAATGGTACTGTTCTTTTCTGATTATCCTAAAGCCCCAGATGGGCTTATTGTTTTGAGAGCAACATGTCCCCTCACATTTAAATGAACAAGAGAAATCTGTGAATCTTTACTGACCACTTCTACCTCCAAACTGAAAACCACCTAAAGCATTCACACTGGATATTGAGATCTTACAGCATCATCAATTTCTTTTCATGGTTCAGGAAAAGATAGGTAAGAGCTATTTATAGTCTTTCTTTTATTTTTCTATTTTTCTCCTAAAATATTACAAAGGATTTATCACTTTACCAAATTGACTTTTCCATGGGTATTTTCTCCCTCCCCCACTCACTGGATGAAGAAAAGAAAATACTTCTATTTGAAGACAGAATCATCAGCTTTCATGAGAGCTGCCAGAAATGGTATTGTAAACACACCTTGCCCTATTAATTCTAATTTTTCCCCAGAGTACTTTTCTCTTTGTGTTTTGTGCTCTTTGCAGCCCAAGAAGAATTAAAATGATACCGAGTTTTCCAAATACAGACATTTACATTTCAATGTATTGTAATGAAAGAAAAATTACAGCCATGACACACACACACACAAAAAGGCAATGCAATGCTTTGTGTGCCTTGCACATGCCTGCATTTTGCGTTTTGGTTAGAATACAGAATAGGAATTAGATTGCTCAAAACTGGAACATAAACTGGCATTTTGTGTAGAACCTCTGGCCTTCTTTCATGCCTCAAAGATTCTGCTCCTTCACCAAACATTAACAGAGAAAGGGCACCCTGGAAGATCATCTGCCCCTCCTCTGGAAAAGGTGGCAGCATCGTAAACTCGCGATGTGACTGTAAACAATACAGAAATGAAGTAGTCTAAGAGGGACGCGCCGTTCTCTCCTTTAATTGATATCTCATTACAAAGCTCAGAAGTAATCAGCACACTTAGAGAATGTTGAATGAGTCCCAGAAATATGGTCATGGAAATCCATTTCCATGTGCCTGTGTATCTACGAATCACAGCAAATAAAGAGTAATATTTTCAAATACATGCTTAATTTATGCAGTATTTGGTGTTTTTCAAAAATTTAGCCACCATTATGTAAGCACATAGTTTAAAGAGAAAACAAACTGAATAGTTCTACAGGTGCCTGTTAAAAATGTCAGCAGTTCACCATGCTGACATGACGGTCCAACATGCACACGCCATGTTCCTATTCCCCAGTGATAAATGCTTTCAATTCCTTTAGTTGATATTTTGCAATTTTTCTCCACATCTCTTAATACTATGATCCTAATACAATCATACTATTATTTTTAGTAAATCAATATTTAATGTGTAAGTTATAATGAGTAGGTAAATGTTGTTCATGGCAAAGATATATAGAATGTTATGATTATCATTCATTTCCTGTGAAATACTTTGCTGTATTTTGAGTGCTATTTCAGAGATAAAAGTTTTTATTTATTTATTTGACTATTTTATTATTTTTAAAATAATTATTTTACTATTTTACTATTAATTATTTTAATATTTATTTTACTATTTATTGACCTTGCTTATTTCTGTATTTTTAAGTCTACGTTAACCCCAATACTTCTTAAAGTATGTACAATTTTCTTTACCTAAATCCAAAAACATGAGATATTTTATCTATATGATTTCTCTGGAAAGCATTTCCAGTGCATTTTGAACTCCTTCCATCTGGACTGATTGTTCTCTAGGCCTGTGACAGAACTATTATCTACAATCTTTCTTCACCTTTTCCTTGTGGATTATCTTCATTTCTAATTTGTTTGAGTCTCTGCTTCCTAGATCCTATGTTTTCTTATATTTGGTTTTATTTCTCCTTTTGGTAGAGGTAGGACATAATATCTGGAAATATCTTGAGAAAAGGTATATAGCACATAATTTTTTGATACTCAGGATATCTGATAAATGTGTTCTCCTCTTACACTTAATAGTTTGAATATAGAAGTGTAGGTTAGAGATACTGTTTTTCAGAAATTGGAGTCATTACTGTTTCTGTTTTTCAGTGTTCCCGATAAGAAGTAGACTGCATTTCTGACACTTGTCAATTGTTTAATTATTTCCTCCCACCTCTTCAGGAAATTAATACAGCCACATCATTGTTCCTATTGCTTTCCTGTTTCTCAATTTTATATGTTTAGGTATGGCCCAAAATATGAATGTCTGGTCTGAAATATGAATCTATATCTCTGTGTATCATTTTTATTTTAGCCATGTACTTCCAAGACAAATAAGTTAGACCTCTAACAGGAAAATCCATACCAAAGAATGAAAAAGCCCTTTTAGAAATCCACATGTCCCCATAATAACACAATTAGAAAAGAAATCATAAACGTTATGATATGTTTTAGAGCTCCTGTATCAACAATGATAGTAATCTTGTATCCAGTAGTTATGATAGAACAGAAGTATCTGTTTAAAGAGAAGGGCGTATACTATTCTGTAAGAAAAAGAAATTTGAAAATATAGGATTAGGGAATGTGGTCTTATACATAAAAATATAGAAACCTTTCTATATTAAATATTCAAAATATGTTAAGTAAAAGCATATAAGATTAAAAGAGAAAGGGAAAGAAAACAACAAATACTACCAGTAAAAGTATAAATTTACAAGTCCCAGGGACATATTAAATGTATTGACTTTTGCTCATGTAGTTTCCTTAATTTAAATGGAAATAGCAAACATGTTAAAAAATCACATATGCTATACTATACTATACTACAGTACACTATACTATACTATACTATACTACAGTACATTATACTATGCTAAACTATACTATACTATACGATACATAAATACAGATAACTTACTACAAAACCCTCAGTCAATTTAGAATGATGAATAGTCGCATAGTTTCTGGAGTCAAGGCGATGAACTGAACTCATATAACCTTTGCCAGTCACATCACCTCTTACTTTCCCACCTGCAAAATGGATATACAAATTTTTCCATTTGTATGACGATATATTTCCAGTATAAGGATATGCCTCATAATGTTGTGATGTTAAATGAGTCCATGACAAGTGCTTAGGAAAGTACATGCAAATGAATATTTCAGAAGATGAATATTATCAGTTGTAGTTGTTTTTATTATTGTTATCGTATTAGTACAGATTGCAAAACCAGTTCAGAGTCAAAACATGGTCATGATGAATGACATGGAAACTATTCGACCCTCTATTTTGAGTGACCTTGAATCTGCACAAATTTTGAAGAACTTAGTTATTAACGTCTCTAAAACTCCATTTCTGCATCTGTAAGATGTAGCAAATAAATTTTACCTTTCAGTAGTACTATAAATATCAACTGTTTCAATATAAATGAAGTGTTCAGTATAATTGGGTGGTTAATTTTTGCATTTATGATAGTTGTACAAGAAATCTGACAGTAATTTTTTCCATCAGGTTAACCACTGGACATTGAGATTTTTTTCTTTCTTTTTTTTTTTTTTTTTTTTTTTTAAAGGAGTCTCGGCCGGGCGCGGTGGCTCAAGCCTGTAATCCTAGCACTTTGGGAGGCCGAGACGGGCGGATCACAAGGTCAGGAGATCGAGACCATCCTGGCTAACACGGTGAAACCCCGTCTCTACTAAAAAGTACAAAAAACTAGCCGGGTGAGGTGGCGAGCGCCTGTAGTCCCAGCTACTCGGGAGGCTGAGGCAGGAGAATGGCGGGAACCCGGGAGGCGGAGCTTGCAGTGAGCAGAGATCCGGCCACTGCACTCCAGCCTGGGTGACAGAGCGAGACTCCGTCTCCAAAAAAA